>NC_137230.1:34171740-34249240 GCF_949987685.1 Ammodytes marinus
AACGATCATAATTCTGCATGAAATATTAAAATTCATAAAAGTTGAATTTATTTGAAATTTTGCAGTGTAGCAAAAAATTCTGAATCATACAGATTAATGTCCTGAAATAGCTGAACAATTGAAGGTGTATATGAAGTTTGTGGGAATAAGTATGAATGAGTGGCTGGGATCTGAATATTTTTCATAAAACGTTGAATAAATATGAAATTATGAATTTTTTTGAAAATGTTGAAGGTGACCAATAAAGTCCTTGAAGAGCTGAACATGTTGATATATGGAACATGTTTGAAGGTTGAAGTATGTTGAAGTTATTGAATGACAAAGAAGTGGCGGAATAATAATAATAAAGAAATATTTTGAAGGCTGTAGAATATCAAAGCTGTGAATGCTTTCAGCATTCACACCAATGACATTACCACCATGGTCTTTGTCACAGTTTGTCCTGAGCATTCGAGAGTCCTTGAACTACTTTGTCAAACAAAATGCATCGACGTTACTGTCCGTGGGGGGAAGCAGTCAATAAACCATTAGCATCAGACAAATGTTAAAGACACAGTCATATACAAATCTATTCTTCTTGACATTGGATCCACTCTGTAATTGTCTCTATGTGAGCCACGAGGAGAATCTTAAATGCAATGAATTATGGCCTGTGTAGTTCAACAGACAAGTGTATGAGTTTTGTCAAAGTAATTAAAATGTAGGGCGCTTGTGGTGCAGTGGGTAGAGCGCCCCCCCCCCCCCCCCCCACTCCCCAACAGAGGCTCAGTCCTCTTCACAGCAGACCCGGGTTAGAATCCAGCCCGTGGTCGATCTCTACATGTCATTCCCCTCTCTGCCCCATTTCATCTCTCTGTCTCTCCAAACTGTTTAATAAAGCAAAAAATAAATAAAAAAATGCCAAAAATAATCTTAAAAAGTCACTCAAATGTCTTCCCAGAGTAGCAGCGGCTGCAGGAAGAGGCCGGCTGTTCCCAGGATACAAACAAGGACAAAAACCCAGAGGAAGATCCTGTCGATAACCATGGCAACGTACTTCCAGTCATCCTGAACCTGGGAGAGGATGACAGAGGAAAAACTATTTTCAGTGACATCAGACATTTTGTCTAAAACGTTTTAAAGTGATAGTTTGAAATGATTTTATCATCAGGTGGAGTTGTGGTAAGTGTTATGGGTTGAAGCAATACACACTCATAAATCAATTTAAGGAAAATATATTTTTGGGATAGGTTTCATATTTATATTTAAAGGTGAAGTAGGTAAAGGGAATAGGATTTTTTTCAGAACACACTTGAAAAAAATGTTTTAATTAGTGTATAATACATTTTTTATGACCTTGCAATAATCCTTTATACAATATCTACACCGATATACATGATACCAAAATACACCTTTGTTGCACCTTTACATTTTGGGAGTAAAAGTTAAATGATCTATGAGTGGATAGAGAAGTGAGAATGGAGTAGTGCTGTATAAATCTTTACTCCCACCAACTCTTTGTTTTGTTGTTTTCTTATCTGTATAAATAATCACTTTTTATTTTCAAAATAAATAAATGAATCCATTCACCCACTGATCCCTCACCTCCTTCGCTTCGTTCTGTAGCCTCATGTTCTCTGCGATGTACTTGACGCTCTCTAAGGCCTCCCTGACCTCCGGCGACAGTGACAAGACGGACACCATCCCTCCATCTGTAGAGTCAGCGCTGGAGCCCTGGCTGCTGCTTGCCCCTCCCCCTCCTCCTCCTCCTCCCACCCCACTAGCCCTGCCTCCAGTCAGCCCTCCCCCTCCTCCTCCCACCCCACTAGCCCTGCCTCCAGTCAGCCCTGCCCCAAGGCTGCCCAGCCCTCCGCTTCCACCCCCTGAATCCGTTGGTAGTTTGCTGGTTCTTTGGTGCCAGCAACAGTTGCAACGTCCCTCGCAACACAGGAACGTAGATCCCGTCATTTTCCCCTGATCTCTACTTAAGTTATTGAGATTCGAGAGCTCCGTGTTATTGAAAATCCGTTGCCGATTCGTCAAGGTGGACACAACACTTGAGGGTAGCGCTTGAGGTTTATGCGCCTGCTTTTGCAAAGTACATGCCGTGTGAATCGAGCAAGGCCTTGTTTGTCTGTCGGTTTGAATGCTTTCGGTCACTGTGACTTGCTCGGGGTCCCTCTCCGGTCTTGTCATAAACATCACCTTTGGGAGTAAGCCCAGGAAGACAGTCCGCACCCAGCAAGGCATGGTGTGTGTCTTGGGCGTGCGGTAATGGACGTTCAACACAAAAACAGTGATGACGATCGAGAGGGTGACGAAAATCATGGTAAAAAGGAGGTACTCGCCAATCAAGGGGATGACTAAGGAAGTGGATGGGATGGTCTCAGTTATGACCAGTAGGAAGACAGTTAACGACAGCAGCACCGATATACACAAAGTGATTTTTTCGCCACAGTCGGACGGAAGGTAGAACACAAGCACGGTTAGGAAGGATATCAGTAGACAAGGGATAATCATGTTGATGGTGTAGAAAAGGGGCAATCGGCGAATGTACAAAGAGTACGTGATATCCGTGTAGATTTCCTCGCAGCAGTTGTACTTGATGTCGTGTTTGTAACCGGGCGCGTCGATTATGGTCCACTCGCCGCTCTCCCAGAAGTCCTGGAGGTTAATGGAGGAGCCGATCAACACTAGATCGATCTTGGCTTTGTCGTACGTCCACGAGCCGAATTTCATGGTGCAGTTTTGGTAGTCGAAGGGGAAATAAGTGACGTCGATCTTACAGGAGCTCTTGAATATGGCCGGGGGGATCCAGGTGACGTCGCCGTTGTAGCGAAGCATGGCTTTGGTTTTGTCGTCCACCTGGAAATCGCCGACTGCACTGTAGAGAGAGGAAAGAGAACATATAATACATTGGCTGTGTTCCAATCTCCATACTTCCGTGCTATTAAGTATGGTAGAAAAAAGATTTAGGATGTCCCAATACATGTGGTCAGATGCAGCGTGCTTAAAAATACCCAGATGCCCTACTACTACAACCGGTCGTGATTTTTAGTGTGGAAATCAGCATGCTTTTTTCAGGCGATTCTGACCCACAATCCACTGCAGCAGAAGTTACGTCACATAGAACAAATAACTTTAAACACACATTTATACACTAACATTGATGTAATAGCTTTGTGAAGTGTGTGTATAGTCTTAATAACAAAATCAAAAAGTGCGTAGGCAATTTGTCAAATAACGACCCCTCTTCAAGTAATTATTTTAAAAAATCCAAAAATATAAGACCTTTTTAAAGGAAGTTTAATACTTTGTCGGTGTAATTCAATACTTTTAATGCCTTATTTTGAAGAATATAAATAATAATTCATTCAAATTAAATTTTTTAATGCTTTTAAGACCTCACAGGGAACTCTAGTCTGGAGTATTCAATTTGGAACACGGGGAGATTGACGGTTGGAGACAGACTGATGAGTCATGGAAAGATAAAATTGAAGGTTAAAATCAATTTGCTATTCTGTCTTGGAGATATCAATCAAAAAGAAGATGCATTGTGGTTTCAGTTAATGATAACACCCTCTGATGCGCCTCATTCACTCAAGGCTAAAGCAATATCAGCACTGGAGACTGATACAATGTCATTGTTCTGAAATAGTCGATGGCAAATGCATCCAAAAAAAAATCAATGATGATTTCGAGCCAGCTTTTCTAATGTGTTGTTGTTACGCTCACTTGTTGTACAGCACAATGTCTGGCTTCCAGATCCTGTTGGACGGCACTCTGATAAACTCAACGCCTCCAAATTCCTTTGGATTCCATCTCAGTTTGTAGTCGTTCCAAATCTGAGAAAAACAAAATGTCATTAGTGATTCATTTGCATAGAAAATAAGATCAAGAAAAGTACAAAGTCAGACAAAACTTTGTAACAATAGCTAAGAACTTATAGAACCGTATTTGAGAGATGGTTGAGAGAAAGGTACTTTCAGTTGTTCTTCATTCTTGCACCCCCTTTTGACAAAAGCAGTGGTGATTTTACTATGCCAGCTGTAGTTCCTGGGTGAGCGTACCCGTGACAAAGGCATTACAAAAAACTATATAAAAATAGCTGTCTTTGCACCGATGGTCTCGTTTGCTGTTACATGTAATTTATGATCATCAGAGGAAAAATTAGACTGTTTCAGAAATATTTAAAAGTCCCTCTTAGCACCTTTAAGCAATCGTCACAGTTTATAAATGTTGTCACAAAGGGAACATGGTAATCCATCCAGTATTAGTTGAGACATTTCACTCCAACACCACAAATATCCACCTCACGAGATGGTTAGTCGAAAGGTCACCGGATCACCAAGGTCAACAAATCCTCTGGGGGGCATAAATGTCCAATCTAGTCTGATGGACTGTCCGACCAATACTGCCATTTCAAAAGCCACTTCCAAACAAGACCCACCAGACAAGGGCAAAGATACGCCCACCTCTGCAAACATCATTTTGCCAATTGTTAATTGGGTCTGCTGCAACTCTCAGCTCTTTTAAATCAAGTCTGACGACTTTTCTGTTTCCATTTGAACCTGCAATTTTATTGAATTTAAAAGTTCTATTTTCTATTAATTCGCTTTTTTAATGTGTATTGTGTATTTTAATCTTGCCCCTGTAAAGCACTTTGAATGGCCTTGTGTCTGAATTGTGCTATATAAATAAACTTGCCTTGCCTTGCCTTACTTTTTCAATTTTATTTTTATTCCAAGCAATTTGATCAAAATAAGTGTATCGTTAACATCTTTATTAAGCAACAAAACCGTCATAAAAGCAATAGGCCACCAGATGTGTCCTGCTGGTGATTATCTTTTATTATACAATTCTACTCCGACTGATTCTCTTGTGAAATGTCTCATAAAAACAACGAGAACTCTTCATCATTTCCAATTCATTTTCCTTTATTTAACCTCGAAAGATCAATTGTGGCATATTAACAGAGTTTATACATTATGTGGTCTGAGAGTAGTTATAATGCAACACAGTTTATAGTGTGTTTAATAGACCTTTGTGCCACTGGTTTTAACCCTCTTTTGAGAAAAGCCAGTTATCCTCACGAGACGTATAAACCGACAATGGTCAAGCAAACCAAGACAAAAACAATTGTAACACTATTCTACAAACAGTAAGTATATTGAGTGTACTGTAGGATTTTGATGGCCAGAAGGGGAGATGTACCTTACCCTGTTGTTTGTACATTGCCCAGATAGACTCTTAAACAACAGATGCCCTTAACATTAAAACAAGTGAAACAGTTACAGTGGACCAAAGAGAAATACCATCTCGACCCCTTTAGTACGGACAGCACAGATGAGTATTTACTAAGCACTTGTAATATGGGACCCGGAGACCTAGCCTGCTCTATTCGGTTCAAAACTGGCTCACTGCACTATGCAAGCTGGCAGCGGATACACTAGTGTGGGACTGAGTAAATGACCTAAACCATTAAGCCCTGTATGTGCTCACTGTTTTATCGTTGTGTTAGACTTGTTCTAAGTGATTATGAAATTACAAGTGAGGTTAAATCAGTTGTTTAAGGTTTATTTTTTCAGGTTTAGAGAGCTGCAATGATAATGATATACAAGTAAGAGATAAGGTATAGTGAACGGGTCACTCTCGAGATATAAAGACAAACAAGGTTAACTAGGAGCCCAACGCACAGCTTATAACACTAACATACTGACTACTTACTACTTACTAACTAAATGTATCAATTCATTGAAGCAAAATGTTGTTTAAAGTTATGATTTGAATACCATAGGCTGTGTGAATACTCTATTCTGATTGGCTGGAGAACATTCCATAGGTGTGGATTAAGCCCTGATGTATGGACACCTAGATGGAACTGTCACATTCTGTCCACTTGCGTCCACTGCGTCACCGCTGATTAAACAGTGTTGATAAGGGATTTATAAATATCCTGCCGTGCAAAAAAGTATAATGTAACTGTTTGTAGTCCGTCAGCAGATTGATATGACAGGCAGTGTTGGTCGGTCCGTACAGGTCCATAGCAACGGTGAATTATCCTTAACAGCGGGTCATTATTGAGATATAATTGCCCTGTAGAATGCCGTGATTGAGCAATCAGAACACAGCATTTAGCAGTGCCGTGTAATAAACGAGGTTAAATCGGTGTAATGTTTAATGTTCAGAGTGCTGCAGATGCTCAGAGGTTTCTGTCCAAGTGTCAGATGGGATGTTATGGACTTTTGGCAAGAAAGAGAGATTCCAAATCACTGTCACATTTTTTTCAAAAACATCATAAAATTGACTATGAAATCTCAGTGCATTTGGTTTATAGGATTTTTTTTTCTTTTTTCTAAAATGCTTTCCTCCCATGAATTATTCAACGTGTCTGTTTAGTTGTTAGGAATCACGTAAGACAGACGGCTTGCCTGATCCATACTGCATGTCCTTGCTCAAGGTCTATTTGTCACAGTCACGCATCGTCAACTACTTACATGCCTCAGCCACAAGTTGGTCTCCATGATTTGATTGAGTTCATCCTGAGAACAGAGCGGAATTCATCATGATAATGAAGGGTGAGACCTTCTAGCAACATTTAAAAAACAACATTTAAACAGTGAATAATCAATATCAATATTATTTAAACATGTAAAATTAATTGAGATACAATTATTTTATGTTAATGACCTGGCCAAGAAAGCAACACTATGATAAAATAAGCAGAGCCAACAATGTCACGTGTACACACAATTCTCATCCACCACATACAGCGTCCAATTAATATACAATACAAGGGTCAAGAAAACAAATTTCAAATATTTCAAAACTTGAAATTATAAAGGCACTTTCAAATGACAAGGGAGTACAACATGTAAACCGTACTTTGGTGTTTCATTTTTACCACTTTACTTGGGATTTCAATAAACTCGTACTTTAGGTAACATTGTTAAGTTAAAACAGCAAAAAACGCTACCACAGGCAATTATACATATCACCAGTGAGTGAGGATAGTTTGTCTGTGCATGTGATGTCTGGCGGGTCAAACCTCAGCATATCCCAGACAACAGGATTTAAAGAGACACCTGAGTCCTTCACGTCCAGAGTGTGACACACACATGACAACCAGAACCGGTAGACCGCAGCACACACTCAACTTTAATTATAACAGCTCAGTATGGAAGTATACAGTATCTGTTCCATCGGATTTTGAAAACAAAAAAGCCATTGAATTTCTAGCATGTCTGAATATTCATGCATTGGAATTATGTATCTGAACAAGACCCACCAGCAAGGGCAATGACACCACCTCTGCAAACATCATTTTGCCAATTGTTAATTTTACTTCACTTTTTATCTTATTGTTATTCCAAGCAATTTGATCAAAATAAGTATATCGTTAACATATATGTAGCTTGATTTCTAGCTATAAAGCTTCATATTTCAGTGACATGAGAGTTGTATCAATCTTCTCCAAAAAAATAAATGCTCGCAAGGAAAGTGAACACACACACACACACACACACACACACACACACACACACACACACACACACACACACACACACACACACACCTCAAAATCTAAAACTCATTCTTGAAAGAGCAATCTCTGTTCCAACTATCCACCAAAGCACCTTCTCTGACACCCTCAAGCAGGAGCTGTCACATGATCGCTGATTGTGAGATGATAACTGACCCAGCTCGGGCGGAGAGGCTATTGATGGTCTAGATTAGCCCTCTCACAGCCCTGTAGTAATTGGTGTAGGCCAACCAATACCAATTGCTTCTGAGTTAGAGGCCTCAGGTGTGGGCAGGGAACAATAGCCATCCATCACTGTGTGGAGCTTCTTTTCCGTGAAAGAAAAAAGACATTGGCTGTACTCGGGCAAAAGGAAAACAGATTGCAATGGCCACAGGTGTGTGACCGCCTCCACTGTCTATTATAACTGTCCAGAAAAACCCTTGTGTAGACGATACTATTGTATGTTATTGTATACATAGTTACATGCACTATTGGCTATTATTGGATAAAAACAATTATTGAATTGCTGAATATTACACACTTAAAGAAATAGCTTGATATTGTTTCCAGCTTTCTGGCCAAGAGTAAGATGAGACAGCTAGCTTATAATTAGCTATGCATGAAGAATAGAATCAGAATCACAAGCACTTTTCTTATTGTACAGTACACAAGACTACAAATATTAGGCTTGGTTCCTCAACATTCACAGAGCAGCAGCATAACAATATTAATTAATTAAAGATAAGAAACCATAAGAAAAAAAACGAAGTAAAAAAACGGTAGTAGTACGAAGACAATAAACAGCTAGCCATGCTCTGCCCAAAGGTAGGCCTAACACAATCTACTGGCAAGCAATTCCAAATCTACCTAATTAACACATTATTCTGTATAAAAATGTCGCCAATGTGAATGCTTTTTTTCCCTAACCCATCTATTCTCTACAAAGGTGATATTGGTCAAATGTTTAGAATAAAAGAGCTGACGAGGATCTCTTCTTGTTACACACACACACACACACACACACACACACACACACACACACACACACACACACACACACACACACACACACACACACACACACACACACACACACACACACACACACACACAGCCTGACGTGATTAAGTACAAAGCATCCGAGGCTGTTGATCTTGTGAATGAAGCTGTCCTCCCTGTCCAACTGCGATTCCTTTCTGCTTGATTATCTCCCTCTGTTCTTGACCTGTCTGTCTGCGCAGGGAGACACACAAAGCCGTCTGTCTGCAGCTAGCTCCAGCAGCACAATCACAATCTACTGACTGACGCTAAATCCAAAAGGCGTCGTTTGAAGTGTCAGTGATGGAGTGATAGAAGCTTCTTCCTAAACTGAAAGGCCCTCAGACAGCTGACATGGCCCATCTCATCTCAGGCCAGACAATTAGCCACACAGCCCCCTTTCACCATTTAGATCACCCAGGATTATGAACCCAGGCTGCTATTTCTATATGCTAAGACACTCCACATGTAATGCTGTTTATGATAGCCCCACTTAACACAAAAGCAGGGGCGTAGCATACTCTGGGGACTACTTTTTTTTTTTTTTTTGTCTAGCAAATAATTGAGTCTGCAACTATCACTAAGAATATCAACCATCCTTCTTTAATATGTTGTAGGCTACAATAACTTAAAGCTATAGTGCATAACTTAAATCGCCCCTTGAGGAATTCTGAGTAATTTCAAAAACATTGTCAGTGCATCTTTGAGGTACGCCTTCGGTGATCGCACATGGATTTTATACCTTCTGATGTACATTTTTCTTAGCAGTAGAATCAACAACTTAAACATTTGTTGGGCACACACACACACACACACACACACACACACACACACACACACACACACACACACACACACACACACACACCACTTACCACTTTGACCAGCTGTGACATGGACACCTCAAACTGTACAACCACCGGGTCAGACACATTCTCCACGGGCCGTATGTACTGGTTGTAGTGAGAGAATATCACAGAGAAAAGCTTGTGTTCTGCATCCGAGCAGGAGACTCCTGAGAGAGAGCAGAGGGTCAGACATGAACCTGTCACTGCAATGTGCTTTATTATAGAGTAGGCTACAGCTGTGTTCAAAATGTGTCTATATAGCAAACGGACCAATGTTTAATACACATAAATCCAGGGGACCAGGACATTTCTGTCTGTATTTCAATGCCATATTTCTAAGGTTGTTTTATTGATACTGAAACCTTGGCTACAGTGAATGGATGATTTGTGCTGGCAGGAGCTTGTGTCCTCTAGACATACTGTAGTTTTGATGCATTTAGTTGAGTTGATAGTAACTCTTCTGTTGGATCTGTGTGTGAGTGCGTGTCACTTTTTTAAGATTTTTGTGTATTGATTCACAGGTGTTGTGTCCTTACAATCTGTTAATACAAAAATGGCTACACTATTAGAACTCTATAAAGGAGTTAATGTAATGTAATGAGTTATTTGATGATCAACCCAAGTTTTTATTTTAGATAAATTATCAACATCCTTATCTAAATAAGACATCGACTTTTAACGACGACTTATTTTGTGGACAATGTTACATTTGTTTTTGCAGTTATAACAAATCCTAATCCAATAGCAATGCTTGTACCCATGTGATCTTCCAAATGGTCCATGTGTGGCACTGCCTGTACATTTAGCCAAATTCAGAATCTATTAGGCATTTGAGACGCATTCATAATGCATTAATACATGTTTTTATTGTTGAGTAAATGTAAAATAGGGAATCTAGGGGAGCACTGTGTAATTTCATATTCCACATACCCACCTTTAATCCTTTGTTATTTTATGATTTATTGATTTGATTCATTCCAAGTTTTCCCTCAGTGTAAAATAGATATAATTGATATATAGAGTAGATAGAATAATTGGCACCAATATATACACATGCATCCATTAAAATGAATAACAACAATAGGCTGAATGTCATTACTTATCACCTGGATTTCCAAGAATATTCCCGGTTGAATTGTGATACTTGAACATGAGCATACAGTTTTATTCACCTATGATGTCATTTCAAAATGACTATGTTTAACTGCTAATATTGCACACGTCATTTTCATAACTAATTGTGTCAATAGCATTATTCAAAGCAACAAGTAAAATGTTACGTCAAAAGTATTAGGTTATTACTCACCGGGCAGGAGAAACAGGAGGATGGAACATGTTGGCAAAACAAAGAAAATAGTCCCCTTCATCGTTTTCTGTTAAGTGATAAAATCAATATGAATCAATCCATCCAGGGTCAGTAGCACAGACTGTCTATCAGGTCAGTAGCAGCAGCAGCGTCTCCGTGTAGCAGACAGCAGGAGAAAGTGTGGAGAGGGAAAGCGCGTCTGCAGTTTCAGAGAGAGAGAGAGAGGGAAAGAGAGAGAGAGATGGAGATGGAGAGAGAGAGAGAGGGATAGAGAAGGGAGCGGAGAGGGAGGGATGGAGAGAGAGAGAGAGAGAGAGAGAGAGAGAGAGAGAGGGAGGGAGAGCAAAAAAGCACCACCTATAGGGCGACTTGATGTGATGGAACAGGTTAAAGACTGGTGTCACATTTTAAATCACAGCAAGCTTCAATTAGATTAAAATAATCCCTTGAATTGATTAACTAGTTCATTTAATGATAATAATAATAATAATGGATTGGATTTATATAGCGCTTTTCAAGGCACTCAAAGACGTGTTTTCCTTTGTCAATATTATACTACATCTAATCTGAAACACGGTCAGATCTCTTGCATAAAGACGAATTGGCACCAACGTTGTGCAGAGCTAAAATGTCCCATGGACAGTGAACATGGCTCCAGCTGGTGCTCACAGACTCAGTCACACATAGTGCCCCCTCACAGTGTCCTTGTGAAAACCAAAAGAAGAAGCTTTCACTTCATCAGAAAAAGATCAATATTCTCTGTGTGCTGTGGCTGTGTTTGGGTCTGGGTGGGCCCTCTGTGGCAGTTTAGGGACATAACAGACATTATCTTGATTGATTCTTATTGATCTTGAGTTGTTTGTTTTTTTACAAAATGTACAATATCTGGAGGCATAGGCCCACATATATATCACACAGTGACATAGGCCTAGCTATGTCTTAAAATCTGTCTTTTTTTTGTTTTACTGTAATTTAAAATTAATGTGTTTCCTTCTTATTGGATGGCATAGTGGTTTGGTATTTTTTAGCCGTATGAAGGGGAGGTCCAAGTGCTTTCTAGCCAAAGTGTCCTCAAACAATAATTAAATCCCTTCCGACAGCAGATATGCTGTTTGGTGTGTGACCCCATGCGTTCTCAACACCTTTAAGTGGCGGCAAGTGAAACAAGAAGTGTTCCCTAGGGGGAGTAATAAATGATAATATCACATACGCGTAGACATAAATGTTAATTTGACCTTCAGAAAGCTTTTAGTCTAAAGACAGCCCTCTATACAATGGAAACTTCAGTTGTTTGTGCACCCACACATTCACGTCATCAGCAAGAATAACAAGAACACATTTTGACTTGAAGCAACAAAAGGGTATCCTGTATATTTAAAAATACTTTGATTAAAAAACATTGAATCCACACATTTTTTAGGTCTATATAAGGGTATATCTTTGCTGGTAACAAACAAATTGGGACAGGACAATTCTCAATGGTCTCAATGTTTTTTTGTTTTTTTTGTTTTTTTTCCTTCATTGGATAGAAATAGATTTAGAGGCAGGCAGGAAACATTGCAGAAGAAAGGGGGGTTGCCTACAACATGCAACGTCTACAGCTAGAATCGAAACCAGCGCTGTTGCAATTATATGGCCTACACACAGTAACCACTTGGCTTCCTCTGTGCTCCGGAGCAATGTTGTTATTTAGTTTCCCCATGCATATCCTATTGGAAACTAACGACCAAAGGCTGCTGCCAGTGTGATTTATGGGACCTTCCGTTGAGCGTTGAGTGACTATTCTTCCAGGCTTGTTTGGATTTGAAACAGATGATGGATTGTCGCTGTCACTCTTCACTAATGACAGGACGCGAACACGTTAATGAAAAAGCAATGGCTGATCTTGACAACTGGTGAAAAAAAAAAAAGATTTAGGTAAAGCGATTCCATGCATTTAACACACTGATTGCTATCCCTTGATTTAAATGACAGGGTCACAAAAAGAGCCAAGAATCTCGAAGGAGCCCCACTGACTCAGCACTGTATATTGAGTGGTGTATGTTGTGTGTGGGTGAAGGTCCACTTGTCGGTCTGAAGAAATATAAGCCATTAACAGATACTTAACGCTGGAGGAAATGTACATACAGTCAAGTGCGAAAGTTTGTGAACCCCTTGAGCCTTTTGGAATTTTATTTATTTTAACCATTATTAATTCATTTTTATCAATACCAGTATTTTTTATATGAAATAACAGATGTTTGTTTATCAATTCAACATTTTTATTTTCCAGAAATCAATTGTTAAAACAGATAAAACAAATTATTTGACGAATGTTGTATGTGCAAAAGTTTGTGAACCCTGAGCTGCATTGCTTAAATCGAGCAGGTTGACACAATCAGGTTGGCCAAATTGGTTGATGAAATAGACCAATGTAATGAGAGATCTTTAGGAAAGAAATTGGGTGGCACTAGATAAAACTGAGATAAAACCAGGTCAGTTTAGGCTCACCAAAGTGAACCCATACAGGTCAGACATGCTAAAAGGGAAACAAATCTCAGAGGATCTCAGGAATAGAGTTTTGATGTTACACATTTGTCTGGGGACAGTTATAAATTCATAAAAAAAAATTTGAGCTCAATCGGTCCACCGTGAGGCAAATCATCTACAAATGGAGAGCTTTAAGAGTGACTTAACATCTGCCTAGAAGTGGACTTCCTTCAAAAATATCCTCAAGCGCCACAAGAAAAGTGATTTTTCAGGTAAAACCCAACCCAAACATTACACCTGGAGATTTGCAGACAATTTGAAACCACCATTATTCACTTGGGAGAAGGTTCTCTAGGTGGTAGGCAGAATTGCGTTTTTGCCCAAACATGGCAGTTTTGGTTGTGACCAAACAGTTCAATTTTTGACTAATCTGTCCACAGAATAAGACTTCAGGTATCTCCAGGTGCTCTCTGGCAAAGTTGTGACAAGCAGTTTTGTTCTTTTTTGAGAGCAGAGGCTTCTTCAGCAACCATCCCATGAAAGCCATGTTGACTGAGTTTTCTTCTTATTGTGGAACCATGCACATCTGTCCCAGATGCTGCAAGAGAGGTCTGCAAATCACCAGATGTAATGTTTGGGTTGGCTTTTAACTGAAAAATCACTTATCTTGTGGCGCTTGTGGATATTTTTGAAGGAAGTCCACTTCTAGGCAGATGTTCAGTCACTCTTAAAGCTCTTCATTTGTAGATGATTTGCCTCACGGTGGACCGATGGAGCTCAAACTTTTTTTAAAATAATTTATAGCTGTCCCCAGACAAATGTGCAGCATCACAACTCTATTCCTGAGATCCTCTGAGATTGTTTCCCCTTTTAGCATGTCTGACCTGTATGGGTTCACTTTGGTGAGCCTAAACTGACCTGGTTTTATCTCTGTTGTATCTAGTGCCGCCCAATTTCTTCCCTAAAGATCTCTCACTACATTGGTCCATTTCATGACTCAATTTGGCCCATCTGATTGTGTTTACCTGCTCCATTTAAGCAATGCAGCTCAGGGTTCACAAACTTTTGCACATACAACATTCGTCAAATAATTTGTTTTATCTGTTTTAACAATTGATTTCTGGAAAATAAAAATGTTGAATTGATAAACAAACATCTGTTATTTCATATAAAAAATACTGGTATTGATAAAAATGAATTAATGATGGTTACAATAAATAAAATTCCAAAATGTTCAAGGGGTTCACAAACTTTCGCACTTGACTGTATGACTGTCCATGAGATTACCGGGTCTGTAACAATTACGTTCTTTTATGTCTGTTCTTTGCAGATGCTAAGCCGTAGATGTTGTTTTGATTAAAGCTATATTGTGTAACTTTTTCATTTAAAAAAAAGCCAAAAAAAGTTGTATTCAAGCCATCGCCAAAGGAGTTGATACAAAGTTGATTAAGCCTATCCGCCCAACAAAACTCTCTCTGTATTCCTCAGTATGGCAGTGTTAACAAACTGGTGCTGGAGTTGAGAAAAATCCGAAAAAAGAAATGTTTCCTTTGTTGATTCTACTGCTAAGAAAAAAAAAACCTGGACGTACAGCAGAAGTTATAAAATCCATGAGCTATCAACGAAGGCTTACCTCATTTAGTTGCGCCGACTATTGCTGTAATTACTCTGAATTCCTCATGGGGGCAACATAACTTACACACTACAGCTTTAACGACACATTAAGTGTCAGGTTTATGGGTATACAATGGTTCTCAGGAAATTTAAAAAAATATCAGCTCCTTCTCTGACGATTTTGTTTCATCAATATATTTTTTTTGCCCGGTCACACATTCTCACATTTCAAGTGAACAGCCTCGTTACCTTAGCGATGAAATATTAGAATTGGCACCGTCCTCCGCGTACCCATTAGCTTTGAGGATAACACTTTATTGCCGAGCAACGTAGATTAACTAAGCACTTTGGCAAGACCCCGACAATGTCAAGACTTTATTGGGGGATTTCATAGTTTTTAATCAAAGTGAAGGAGGACACCGTTGATCTTTACTATCCATTCTTTAATCACACATCAAAAGTCAATGACACGGGAATATAACTTTTTTAACACAAATAATGAGTCAAACCACGTCTGACAGTAGACAGATGTTCCTCATATCTTATCTTTCGTCCTAGTGGGTATATTTCTGCAAGAGTCCAGTTTGGCAGATGTCCCTTTGTCGACATTAGGGGGTAATAACCTCAGTTCAATGATGGTACATTAGGTCCCTTCCGTGCAGACGTACCCTTTCCTCAAAATTGGGGTTCCTTTGAGGGTTCTGTATACAACATGATTTTTCTTAGTAGAAGACATTTTATCCATGTTCTATCGTGTACAATGATTCGGTCGATTCCACTTGTGTACACAATGGTTGTTGCAATTCCTTTTTTTCCTCTGGCACAGACAATTTTACTCTTAGTGCTTTTTGATCCCTGCCAGTATACCACAGGTTTTTAAAGGTACAGTGTGTAATATCGGAGTATTGAGCTGCATCTACTGGTCCCCCCCGCCCCCGGTAATAATACACTAGTTAAACCATTTTTATGAATATTATATTATATTATTACTAAGTCTGTCCTGAAAAATGCTCAAACATTCTACACAATAACCCCGAAGAAGGTTTTACAACCCCATCTGCTTAAACTTTTCATTTTTTTTTTTCATTTAACTTTTATTTATCCTCGAGAGACCAATTGAGGGGTGACCCTCATTTTCAATGACTGCTTATTATAATAAAATAGCTTGAAAAAGATCCCAAACATGGCCCTGTCTCCTTTTTTTTTAAGATAATTTTTGGGGCATTTTCAAGCCTTATTAGATAGTACAGAGTTGAGATGGGGAGACAGAGAGAGAGAGGGGGATGGCCCGCAGTAAAGGTCCACGAGTCAGATTTGAACCCGCGACCTCTGCAACGAAGGCCGGAGCCAATATGGTACGCACTCTATCCACTATGCCATTCTTTGCAGTTCATCATATGCGAGGAGTTTCTGTGATGGGGTTCTGGTTGGGAACGATCTGAGCTTGGAAGATTGGCTGAAGGAATAAACCCAGAGTTCCCGTCACACACACAATGATAAAGATCCACAGGAACATACGATCCACCACCATGGCCACATACTTCCAGTCCTCTATCACCTGCAAATACACACACAAAAAAAATATTTAATTTAGTCAGTTACACAGGCGTGTATTATAATGAACTTGCAGAGAAGCTTTTGTGTGATAACTGTGGACGATGCCTTTTCTCAGTGCAGCCACTCGAGGGCAGATAGTCTTACTGAGTTAATTAATGAATTAATAAGTGTGAAAGTGACAAATCTTACCCAAATCATCTACATTTTTAAAACAGGTGGCTTGAATCAAGCGATCTGATTGGTTCTTAACTGTTGTATAAAGGGCGTATGCAGTGGAATATCCTTTATTGTGTATACTGTTATATACTGCTATATACAGTATATATAAATTATATTGACTAATATAGGTAACATTATTGTTAGGTTACTCGTTACTGACTGACAAATATTTCAATGGGAACATAGTTAAGTTATATCCTTGTAAGGACCATTTTCATATTGCTGAGACCTTCGCTGAATAAGCCGTTGACCCTTTCACCCCATTTTTAACGTTGTCCTTGGATGTTTTTGGAACAAGTCATTTCTCACTCCTGGTTGCCTCCCCTCGTTCTATTGATTTATCAGGCAACGCAATTGATTGTCCCATGTCTGCTTTCAATTTGCTGTGTCACACCCACTATTTAAGTTAGTGGTATTTCGTCCTGCGTTTCAGAGGTCACAGACAGACAGTACAGTAAATGTTGTAAACAAGTTTGGTCCCTTTTATGAGGATCAGAATCAATGTATGAGGGGGCTATTGAGTCTAAACTTACCTAAAGCGAGTAACTTTTAACCTTAACACAAAAGCGATGCATTAAAATATTTTTGTTTATGTAGTTATTAGTCTCGGCAAGTTTGCAGAAAATGCTTAAAAAACTTAAACAGAGACTCAGTTATTGAACAGACTGAGACATTGTTGTTGTGGAAATTGAATGTTTTGAAATGTTTTCTTGATGAATTTATGGAACTGTATGCGATGATTTGTCATGTGGGCGTCCCAGTCATTGTTACTGACTCGTGTCTTGTAAGTCCATATGGGTAGGGTGCCATATGGTGCAGAACACCCAAGTCAATCAAACCAATCAATCAATTAAAGCACTGTGCAGATCGATGTAATAAAACAATATGTATACGTACGCTCTGATCATCATCATCTCCCATCATGTGCTCAGCCACAAAGCGCACCCCGTTCACCGCCTCCTGGACATCGGCAGGCCAGTCTGGGTTGTTTCTCTGCTGGAAGTCCTGGGTCGAATTGAAACCACTTGGCAGGTAATCATGTGTACGTGAATCCCCTTTCCTATTAGAGTGGCCATACCCCATTGGAGGAGCTGTATTTTTGTGTCCCGGGGTGGAGTAGGCCGATTCGGAAGACAGCAGGGCAGACGATGACATGGTGATACCGGATTTGGACACAACTGGGTACCCCAAGCCCAAAATGGATCTCCTCGCCCGCAGACACCGCTGCTGGCGAAGTCTCTGGCGTGCCGAATTATTGCTTGGGCGTCTCATGAACAGCAAAGCAGGAAGTTTGACCAGGAATACCAGCTTGACCCAGGAAGGCATGGTGTGGGTGCTAGGAGATCGGTGGTGCACGTTAAGCACACACACACTGGTTATAATGGAGAAGGTTACCAACACCATAGTGAACATCAGGTACTTGCCAATCAACGGGACGTCCAGTGAAGTGGGCGGGACGATCTTTGAGATCAAAAGCAAGAACACAGTGAGAGCCAATAGCACGGAGATACAGAGGGTCATCTTCTCACCACAGTCCGAAGGCAAGTAGAAGACCAAGATGGCTAGAGACGTGATCAGAATACAGGGAATTATGAGGTTGATGGTGTAGAAAAGGGGCTTCCTCTTGATGATGAAGTCATAGGTTACGTCCACATAAGTTGGGTCCAGAGGGTTGACAGTCCGTCTCCCCGGTAAAGCCAAGATGTCCCATTCTCCACTGGGGGTAAAGTCATCCATACTGGCCACTTTAGACTTCAAGATCAAGTCTATCTCTGTGTGATCGTAGGTCCAGGAGCGGAACTTGAGGGTGCAGTTCTGCTGGTCGAAGGGGAAATGTTTGACTTCGATCTTACAGGCGCTTTTGTAGATGGCGGGAGGAAGCCAGTTGACGCTGCCGTTGAAAAGAACGATCGCGTTGGTGAAGACTGTCACCTCGTAGGTACCGTCAGCACTATGAGAGAGGGATGAAAGAGAGAGAACAATTTTAGATACATAGCTTGTGTGTTAATTTCTGAGGCTTGTGTTGTCAACCCTGCAGAGGAAAGCTACTCATACAGAACATTTTTATTGGTTATTTGTCGACTGCCAAGAACGAACCAGAAACCATCTTAATTAATGTTAATTCTCAAATGCCTCATTTCCACTGAGCAGTACAGTTTGGTTTGGTACGGAAGAGCAATACTAGATCTGTCCTTTCCACGAGACACAGTCTAGGCCGCCAAATCAATTCAATGAAAAGAAGAACGTAACACATCTCTTGCAGGGAAATGGTGATTCTGTCGACCAATCAACAGACTTCAGTGTATAACCCTATACACTGAAGTCTAATTGCACCGCTCAGTTGAAAAACAAGGCTTAATGTCTAAGAGATGGTTTCCCATTCCCATTCAGAGACAAAGATCAGAATTCATTACAAGTATATTTGTCTCTCACAAAAGCTTGTTAAATATCTCTGTAACGGTAACTGTAACTCCTTTTCGAAAATGTTGTTACAATTATCAAGTATTTGTCATTCATGTGACTAATTTTGCTTTCTATTTTGTACAACATCATTATTTTCTGTATATTTTAATTTTTTTTTCTTTTACACGTTAAAAATAAATTTCAATCAAATCAAATCAAATCAAATTAACTTAACACTACGACATGACCCAGGGATGCTTACTTGTTGTACAGAACGATATCCGGGAGCCAGATGTGTCTGGAGGGGATACGCAGCTTGTCGATGCCTTCGTACTTCGCAGGGTCCCATGACAACCTGTAGTCCACCCAGTGCTGGAAAGACAGAGTGACCTGGTCGTCAAATTCTACTTCCACACACCATCTCAAGACCAGCAAATTGCTATTTACATGCTTGATTATCAGTGAAATAAGTTCGAAGCACAATTACAGAAGCGTTTTGTTCCACATTGAGAAGGGATAAGTGGTTATGGTTAAATTCAAGATCAGGTGGAAGGACATTTAACACGACATGACACTTACCTGAGTGAGCCAGACATTTGTGGTCATGATCTGTTCTCTCTCATTCTGCAAAAAATACAAAAGTGAGATGCTAATTATTCTCATCTAGATTTACATTTTACCATTCAAAAAGTAGTGGATACAATGGTGTAAATTGGTGGCTAATAGTAATAGCAAGTAGAGTAAATAAAACCCCGCTAAAATCCACTCAAACCAACCTTTTGGAACATGAAGGTGATGGGATATAGCCTACTTTAGTTAATATAACAGGACCCCATGCGTGTGTCAGACAAAAAAGGTTGGGAATAACTGTTAGAGAGATGCTAATTACTTACACATCTGAAATATATTACGCTAGATATTCTTATAATAAATTATACACTTTGCTTATATGCCCTAAAAACAAAGGTAGTTTCTTATGGTGTAACAAGCAAAAACAACACAGTCTCGCATACGGAATCAACAGCTACTTGTCTCCTGCAACGTTCATTGCAAATAAAAGGTTATTTAAGATCTGAAGACAGTGGTAGCAGGTTTACTGGTGGCATAGTAATCACATTGCAATCACATACACACTTCCAATACATTGATAGAAAAATGCAAATTACTCCAAGGGGTACAATGCAAAACCCATAAACTGCAGCTGTGAGTGAGCTTTTGCTGCTGGAAGCTGGGGCCTGCACTGTTAATCAGAGGGGAGCCTCTATCGCTGAGGCTAAAACAGCTTTATGGCCCTTTTAATCCAATGTGCTGAAGTTTCAATCTGGACGTGACGCGGGCAGAGATCACAGCTGACCAGATCTATCCTCCACTTCATCCATCCGTTTGCAGCTATACGGCCTTTCTGCACAAAGGACCGGTTTGCAATGAACTGAACTGAAAAGCCTTGTGACTATAGCTATGTCTTTTCTGTCAACCTCTACCTTTCTAACTTTCTTCTTAACACACATATAGTATGCACACACACACACACACACACACACACACACACACACACACACACACACACACACATACACATATACACACACACACTCTGGTGCCTTACCACACTGATGAGTTGAGCCAGAGACACTAGCAGTTTGACGGTGACCCTCTCGGTCCGGTTGAGGGCCGGGCGGATGAGCGGGTTGTAGCGATTCTTTCCCAGCAGCCAGTTCATGAGACGCTCCTCCGAGTCTGCACAGCTGAGGCCTGGTGGTGACACGGTTATATTCAGTGATCATTTATGTATTTATATATTTAGATATTATTTATTTATGTGTTCAAGTTTAAGTAAGTAAGTAAGTAAGTAAGTAAGTAAGTAAGTAAGTAAGTAAGTAAGTAAGTAAGTAAGTAAGTAAGTAAGTAAGTAAGTAAGTAAGTAAGTAAGTAAGTAAGTAAGCTTTTATTTATAGAGCGCCCTTCACAGACCAGGGTCACAAGGCGCTTCACAATGCACCTCACATATCTTAACACACATTTTCATACACACACTCAAACACCGATGGCAGTAGTGTGGTGTTGAGTGTAGACATACCAATATCAAGAAACCTTTAGACCTACAGTAGTTCTCCATGGGGAAAGACTACATGCTCAGACAAAGGGCCATGAATGCTGTGACTTGGTTAAAGTTGATGGATACTGTTGATTTATTTTGAATCGAACTGAGGTGCTATATTGCATAGAACTTAAAGTAGCTACGAGTAACGTTTAAATATTTCTGAAACAGTCAAATTTTCCTCTGATGATCCTAAATGACATGTAACAGCAAACGAGACCATCAGTGCAAAGAACGCATTTGGTTCTGGTTAATGCCTTTGTCATGGTTACGCTCACCCAGGAACAACAGCTGGTGGTGTAAAAAAACTACCGCTTTTGTCCAAAGGGGCCGCTAGAATTAACACAAACAAAGATTCGGTATGCTGGTATTTTCCCTTGCTGATTTTAATCCATTAGGACCAACAATTACAGATTGGCTAGAGTTATTTGCATAACCGTATATTTCTAAACTGCTGTGTTGGTATAGTTTGAAGCCAAATACATTCAGCTGTCACAATGTGGGCTATTTTTATAATGGAGGATGGATCTGTCTGGAAATCACAGAATGAGATATTATTTTGCTAAGTGTTCTGCAGTGGTTTCACAATGTGGTCCAAACAATCCAGTTTGTTGCTGTTTTTGCTTTCTGGCCATTTTCTGAGTATTCAGACTATAGACGCCAAATATCTTAGAAAAAAACAAAGGTCAGTCTAAGTGTGCAATAAAAAGGGTTATTTTTAGTGTGCCAACCGTTTTTTCCCCAGACCAAATCTTGATAATATTCTGATGTCTGGCAAAGCAGTATTATTAGGACACGTTTAAGGTCACATTCAAAAGGAATTTGGAACTTCTCCAGATTCTGCAATGTGACGTATTTCATAGTGAATCAGAATATGTGGACGGGGAACAGATTTTCTTCAGATTCGATTGGATCACTCAAAGTGGGTGTGGCTTAGCAATATGGTGGTGACCAATTGGAGCCATAGACCACTATTGGCCTCCAGTTAAAGGTAGCTAAAGGTAGGTGATTGCCTTGGGCCCCAAGTTACCAAGGGACCCAAATTTACACCATATTAAACTTATAATTTTGAGTATTTTTTATTTCATTTGTTTATCTTCTTTCCACTTATTAATTATTTATTTCCAAAAAATTCCATACGCTAAAACAACATCAAAAATACTTAATTCCTGAGCAGATGAGGGATAAATGAACAAATCAGACCTTATTAGTGATTTATTAAACATGTAAAAAAAACATGATATAACTCTGCATGCCACTGCAGCCTGTTAGCTAATTGTCAAGTGCAGGTTTAATTAATGTGCAGGGCTAGCAACTTGCCCCCAAATAACATCTGATTGGAGTAAAGGCCCTGTTGTGTTGACGTATATTTGGCAGAGCAAAAAGCAATGACAGCAGAAAATTAGCACTTGGAGATTTGATTTGTTGTTTTATTGAAAGGGTGTTCCTTTAAAGGCCAAAATGAACTGACCAATACAATGCTACAGGATTATCCACCATGACTTTTAAACCTCTACTTTCTCTCTCTGTATGTAAAGCCTAAACCAACTGCTGTTTTGGTATTGACATAGGCCTATATGGTACTGGTCGAATATCAATATAATTCACATCCACCACACCTGATTTTTAACTAAACAATCGAACTTTAAGACATTGCCTCTGCGCTACAACTTTGAAAACCTATAAATAAAAATGACCAAGCTGCACAATCTAACTTTCCAGTATCAGTATCCACTCCAGTAACATTATCTGTCAATTAAGGGGGCCCAGGGTTGGCATCGGGGTATAAATGATATTGAAGAAGCCAAAAATGTCCTTGTAAGTAACTGTATTTGGGATGAGGGCCGATATTTTCACAGCATATTAATAAGTCTATATTTCCATTAAAGCCAAACTACTTGGAGTATCTTTTAAAAGGAGAATATGCTCTGAATATGAGAAATGTTATGCTATGAAGAACCCAACAATTTCCTAATAGGTCATTTTATTTGGGAAGAGGAACGATTTTTCTTTTATTTCCCTATAGCAAAACCACTTGGAGTATCTTTTAAAAGGAGAATACACTCTGAATATATTACCAACACTTTAACTCCATCCCTGCATTCCGTATCGCATACTTTCTACTATTTAGTACGGTAGAAAAGGGATTTAGTATGTCCCGATTCTTGTGGCCAAATTTAGGCTGGTTAAAAAGATCCGGATGTCTACTAAATCCGGCCAAAATTTTTAGTGTTGAAAACAGCATCCTATTTGGGCGATTCTGACCCATAATCCAGTGCAAACTTTAAGTGACGTCACATCAACGGAGCCTCCATATGAAAACAAACGGGGATGCGACGGATACAAAAGCAAGAGGCAAGATCAAGGCACAATGTTATAATGAAATAAATACGTTTAAGAATGTCCCAATAGTATGCCTACTGCATCCTAACTAGATTATTTTCATCGTCGGCTGTAGTATGTAGAATAGAAAAAAGAAAGAGTATGCAATTCGGAACGCAGGGCAACTCTTTCCCTAAGTCCCTGATAAATGGTGCCCGTGTCAAAGGTGAAGACAGACCCTGATTGTAACTGATGATCAGCATTTCCTATCTAAACCAGAATTAATACATGTAGCACTACAACCATTCCATTCCCGTTACATGCTGTTAGTTATTAATGCCCCCTCACGGTACGTATAGCTGAGTCGACTAACTGGCGGTCTCCACGGTAATGAGGCTAGACTGTTACTGATGGCCACGATTAAGAAGAATCGCTGGCGTTGTCAATACTCAGTAGAGTGATACTCATGACTTCAGAACCTCAGAGAATTACCACATGTAGCGTTTGTGGAGCTATGTGATGACTTAGCTACAATTTCATGTGAAAATGTCTTTGAAAATGACCTATCAAAGCATACAATCATGAAAACATGTGGCCCTTATTTCACCCCATTTAACCGTAGTGAAGTTATTGTCGGCTACAATCTATTACGGAAGGGGGGTTGATATGTGGGGTCATTTCAAACTGCTGACTTACCCCATATACAGTATGTGATAATCTTTTAGCATTTTCAAGCTTTATTGGACAGTATAGAGTTGAAATGGGGAGACAGAGATGGGGGATGACCTGCAGTAAAGGTCCGCGGGTCAGATTTTAACCCACGACCACGGCAACGAAGTTTGGAGCCAATATGGTACACGCTCTATCCACTACGCCACCAGAGTGTCCGGAGTAATTGATAATTATTACTTTTTATCTTGGTATGAACAGTTCTCAATGACTGCCCTATTAAACTCTACAGATGCATGTAAACGGTTGTAGACTAAATGATACTTATCTCAAAATTGAAAAAATAAATCAACATGGACAAAGGGAGAAATGGGACCCACAGAGACTAGTAAGAGTTTTGTTTTACGCCCCTGCTCAGTGTCTCATAGGTAAGTACAATATTAGACCTTCAACTCCTAAAGCTTAACCTCTTGCTCCATATCAAACTGTGAGTGTCATTATCGGCCCACAGACTCCCGGTGGCTTAGCAGGGCGTGGCAGCGGTGACAGACTACAGCCCCCACGGGTCAGAGCATGCTGCCACCACTGTGCCATTGTCAGCTATTTGGCAAAGGTCCCATCCAACATCCAACACAGCCCGACTTCCACAGCACTGTTTAACAGATGGTGTGTTGTCAAAAGCCCTCGGAGACCACAGTCAAACAAGCTCTGGCTTACCGAGAGGTGAAGGCCAATAGCACTCTGCGAGAACTTGTGATCACCTGCTGCTACCTGTGTGTGTGTGTGTGTGTGTGTGTGTGTGTGTGTGTGTGTGTGTGTGTGTGGGTGTGTGTGTGTGTGTGTGTGTGTGTGTGTGTGTAGGTGTGTGTGTGTGTGTGTGTGTGTGTGTGTGTGTGCTTTAACACTTATTTTTTTCTTCTTCTGAGAACCAATTTGAGTTTAAGAAGTTGAAGAGAAGAGTGAAGACATTTTCGGAAAGTGAGGACCGGTTCTCACTTCGGGACAGGCCTTTCAAGGGCTGTTGGAGGGTTAAGACTATAGTGTTTAAGGTTCAGGTATGAATGAGGTTTTTGTTAGGGTTAGTGTAAGGGTTGGAGTTAGGCGTTTAGTGTTAATGATAAGGGTTAGGGTATGGGGCTAGAGAATGCATTACGTCAATGAATGTCCTCACAAGTATAACCATTCAAATGTGTGTGTGTGTGTGTGTGTGTGTGTGTGTGTGTGTGTGTGTGTGTGTTTAACTTTAATGGCTAAAATGAGCAACGTACAATGAGTGTTTACTTGACATTACGTTGATTGAGAGTGAGGTCAGGCGTGTTAATACAATACTAGAGTCAGCCATTGTGAATTTGATAAGGTCACTCCACAAAAACATTATTCTACTAAAATGTCGCACAGTTTGAATCCAGAAATAATAATGGAGTCTGTGTACGGACCAAAACACAGGGCAAAGGTTTACTGAGGTGTTATGAATTACAAACACTTCCTCTTGTACAGCCTTCCACCTCTCAATATAATATATTATGCCCAATGCAACATCAATCCACATCTCCTCTTCCGCTATTACCATTGTGCAATAATTCCTTTACCAGTGCATTATAGCCTGGTCATATATTTATATGCACACTGGCACATATTTTATCTGTATTTTATTGGTATGAATGTTTGGTTGACTGCTGTTTGTCATTGTGGATGTCTGTTTGTATACACACTCTCATTCAAAGGTGGAGTCAGCTATTCTTGAGAAAGATTGTTGCCAAAATCACATTTTGGAATGCAAACAAAGGGGGCCTACCCTAGCCAGCAACATCCCCGTTTACAGAGCCTAGGCTGTGTATTTACACCAGATTTTTTTTTGTACACACGTACAGGCAGCGGATTTTGAGGAGATATTCACTGATTTTGACAAAACAAGCGATCAGAATCACGGACTCCACCTTTAAATGTCATACATTTCCAACACAACACATGCACATGGTGTGACATAAAGAGATACAAATGAATAGACTTATCCTTCAGAGAGACTAAAGGGAAACTTAGAGCGCCTTTGATCTCACCAAGTAGACCAGCTTTGCACATGTTGAAGAAGTAAAGAACAGTATTGGCTATATCTCGGTTTGAAAGGCTGTCTTCTCAGTTGTAGAGGTTGTGATTGCTAGTGACCCTATACTCTTAATATCTATATATAGGCTAGATAAGATCTGATGGCTGATTTCGTGACTACAGGCCACTTTTGATTGCGGGACTGACTCATCACAGTGGTGAAAAACAGTTGTATCATATCTTAGCTGAACTTGCTTTTCATGCATGTGATTTTAATGTACTATCTACTTCAATTCATTATTAAGGTTCAAATATATATTGTCTTCTGTATCGTTTGAGCTGTTGCAACATGAGCAGCTGAGCCATTGCACTGAAAACTTCCACGTTGGGACACTCAAAAAAAGACAAATCACTTATACGCACAAAGGCACTTTCAACCAAATGAATATAACATAACAGGACATGCCAGTAGCCTACACTACAGGATAAGTCATAGGGTAAAGAAAGACACACTTACATTGGATCACAGAGAAGAAGTAAGCGAGGATGGAGAGAGCTCGAGTCATTTTGTTGGCACCATCCGACCAGCGGGGTTTGTCGGTGATGAGATGCCGTGTTCAGCGCTCTCCCTGTCGGTCATGCCGGACAGTTTTTACGCGCATAACCGTTTGGACACTTAACCAGCGCTGTGGCGACACCCGAAAAACTAGATCATAAAGCGGGTATGTGTGTGCCTTCATGGAGGTTATTTTTTGGCAGCAATACGCCCCAATAAAAGTCGCAAAACCGTCCTGAAAGCACACGGGACGGGTCTCCACGGTCCGCAGCCTGCCCTGGCGCGCTGCTCTGTTCGCTCTCTGAGTCCCACAGCAAGTCCAGCAGTTCCTCAACCCGGTAATTAGCGACTAGAAGTTCACACCGGCTCAGCAGCTTGTCTATAGTGTAGGGTTACATAGGCCTATTTCTAATACCACTCAATATGATATTGCTTGTTTTTATTTAATTGTGAAAGGTAAAATAGGGCTTGTTTGCGCATGGATTTTAATACGATTGTGCAGTTGCGACGCCCGAAAAATATATATATTTTTTTTACAATGCAGTCAGTGCACATAGTTTGAGTCTCATTTACTTTTCTGATCACTGTAGCCCCCTACTGAAAAATACATTATTATATTGATAGGCCTAGTATGAATCCAGCCTCTTCCCATAGGCTATAGCTACTACAAAGAGAGAGACCATATTATTAAAGCTATAGTGCGTAACGTTTCCTTATCAATGAAGACCGGTTACATTATAGCCATCGCCAAACAAGTTGACACAAAGTTGATTACACCTCTTCCCCACAAAACTCTCTCTATATTTCTCAGTATGGCAGACTTTACAAACTGGTGTCACCCCCCAATTAAGTTGACGATTCTACTGCTAAGAATAAAATCCATGCGCCATCAGCATATGCACCGACAGTGTATAGCATATGCACCGACAGTGTTTTCATACTCAGAATTCCTCATGATGTGCCAGAAATTACGCAGTATAGCTTTAAGGGAGATGTGTTATGCTATTTCATGTAATCGTCTTGCACCGGGACTGTAGTCATGTCAACAGACAATCTCAATAAGACAATCCAAATGTACAATTCAGTTGTTGACCTACACACACTTATTCACTTATTCCCTAATTCTCTCTCCACCAACAAACACAAACATTAGTTGGTCCTTCTCGGTGACTTGTTGTGATCGTTTGCTGACTTTACACTGGCTGTTTTCGAAAAGCCCTACTAACGTCCTACTCATACTAATTTAAAGTCAATTTGAGTAGGTTGTGGTTGTGTATGCGAAACAGTTTGTTTAGGCGAAAAATGTCCGGATGAGTACTTACTTCCGGGAAGATTTTGTGTGTATGGATCAATAGGTTACTTTTCCAACTCAACCGCCCCACAATGCATTGCGTCTTTTCAAACGACACGTAGGCCTACGTTTAAAAAAAATTCTTTATTGCTTCTGTCTACTTCAGTGTAAATGGTCTGACAAACCTCGCATACACAGTTGATCGTTAAGTAGACAGTATGGAGTAGACAGTATGGAGTGTTGAGTATGAGGGAGCCGGGGAGGATGTTAGTAGGCTGTTTCGAACACAGCCATTGTCTCAGGAGAGGACAGTGAATTACCCTTCGGTCCTGCGTGTGAGATTTAGTGAGTTGTAGCGTTGCAGATTTATTTACGGTCTGCGCTGCTTAAAGGCTCATTATAATGTTCCAGTGTATCAGGCACTATAGGACACGCCCATAGGACCAGCTTCAGTCACCCACAGTGATGAATAGGAACTCCAAAAGACTTTAATCTGTGTTTATGCTCCTTGTCTGTGCCTTTGTGCCCCTTTCTTTCCCATTCTGATGCTCGGTTTGACTTTAGCACGTTGTCTTGACCATGTCCACATGCCTAAATGCATAGATTTCTGCCATGTTATTGACTGATTGCTTTTTTGTTTTTATAAGCCATTGAACAGGTGTACCTAATAAAGTGGCCGGTGAGTATACATTACTCCACATCATTCCCCAAAGCATGACAGTGTATGAGGTTGCTAAATATATTTTTCCTACCTCACTATGTATATCTCAATGACATCACTTGCAGACACTTTAGACAGATAATCTATCACAGTGAACATTAAGTCCACTTTTCTTTGACTTTTTAAATTACGTTATTGTCCATTGGTATTCAGGAAGTAAGTCTGAACTTATGACGACTGCATCTCAGTAAATCTTGTTTTCTCTTGGGAAATGTGTGTGTACTTTTGACCACTTTCTTTACCATTCTAAAAATCAGATTAAAGTATAGTGCGTAAATGGGAGTGATTTGTGTTTTCTTTGAAACCCTAATAGCTAAAATAAAGAGCATTACAATGTGCTGAACATTGTTAAGATTTAGTGGTACACCTATGTGAGTCACATTTTTCTATCACACTCATTATTACAAACAAAATAACTTTGACTTATGTTCATACACGTTCAAAACGCTCATGTTTTTAACAGACTCAACCCAAGATTTTAAAGGTTCAGTTAGCACAATGTTCAGTTTAGCTAACTTCCTGTCAGTTACTGCAGTTAGCAGTCCCCTCGCTCGTCCCTACGTCACCACATTAATGCACTGCGGTCTTCAAGCAACGAGTTATCTAGCATCATCTGAGATCCATAAGTGTGATAAAACATGATAAAAACCATCAAAACAGACATTGGAAAGGATTTTTACCTGCTCCGCCATTTTAGGCGCACAAACATTCACCCCTCTGTCGCTCTCTGCGTGTGCACCGGCAGTGAGACGGGTGCCGGTTTGTAGCGTTCTCTCTTTTGATTGGTTATCGGTAGTGGGATCCCCGAAAAGTTTATTTGACGATTACATGCAGAGTGGGTGACTGAGAGATCGGCTTTATGAAACGTGCACACTATATAAGTGATCACTGTACGAATAAAGAGCGATTTAACACTTATATTAACATAAATAAATTGCTTACTTCACCTTTAACTTAGATCCTACAAGCATCGGCCTTGTATAAGCATTTTGAATATGCAACCAACTGCAGTTCATTCATGAGTGGTGACACATGAAAATACGTGCCAGTTCATTTCCTAAATGGCCATCTACTTCCTCAAGTTACTCAGTGTTGACAATTTACAAAAGCCGCATTCTGTGAAATACAATATCTACTATTTAATTACGGACCGGAGAGCACTTTGTTGGGACTTTTGGATTAAAGCCAAGGATCCCATCAGTAAAAGCAAAGTGGAACAATGTTAAATATGTTATTATTGCGAAAAAATGGAGGATGGAAACATTTCAGACAGAGAAAGAGTGAACTGAATTTGAATTGGTTAATATAACTGATCAGTGAAAAAGTTGCATGAAGAACCTAATTAAAACGTGGCTCGAATACTCCGTCCTATGAATGGGTATCAATGTCAAACAATACATCTTTTTATAGGATACGTTCTGGTTGTTTCAATCATTCCAGAATGAATAAAACATTAAAAAATGTACACATTAGCTCATTGGCACATGTGATGCTGAAAACAGATATTTATGTCTGAATCACCCAAAATCCAGCTGCTCCCCTCCTGATACTGTCTTGTTAATGGCTATATACAGTATGTTTTCACACTCAGTATATTTTATGGTATTTGAGCACACAAACTATTTGAGATAATCAAGTGAGATGTTGGCAGTTATTGTTTATTGACCTCAGTAATGGGCCCTGGGGGAAAATTCTCTTTGGCCTTTTCTGAATCGTGAAGTGCAAGCTTTGCAACTAACTTTGAGTGCCACTAAGAAAAAACACCCTGGCACAAACAGCAACACATTGTGGCCACACGATTCACTGACCTTAGCAGGGTCTAAACAGTAAAAAAAAGTTGTGTTTTACATACATAAATATGATTTAATTTCATGAAAAACTTATTATGACACCCAACTTTGATATCAGATTTTTACTATTTTAGACCAGGTTTCCAGAGGCTTTAATGCTTTTAATGCACAAATATTTAAGCCATTTATGATCACATTTTAGGATGATTTTATGTCAGTCTGTCTGTTGGTGAGTCGGCCCAAGACTTTGGTCCAAGCTATAATATCTCACCGACCTTTTGATGGATCGTCATGAATTTTAATGCCGACATTAATGTCCCAGATGGGAAGAGCTGTAATGGACTTGGAGTGATTTACTTTTTATCAAACATTGACATCAGCTGGAAAATGATTCCCAAATATTCAGCTTTATTTTGTTTTTATTGATTTGAATCTCAGTGGACACAATAAATACAGGAAACAGCTCAGAGGCTCCAAACACACCTGGCAGCCTGACAACCTCTCATTGCATTATATTTTTTGTGATGGAGCTGACAAGAGTTTTGTAAAAAACTAAAATTGAAATTGAACTGCTTATATTTCGATTATTCAGACAGTTTAATCGTGTTGCTACCAGTGACCTGTGTGGTGTTACAGTTTGGCCTTTAATCCTCAGTTTGACTCCTCATACTGACTTTATCATGAGGAAATTTAAAAGCAAAGAAAGTCAATTATCTGAAACCTCTTACCCTAAAATAAATCCAAAGTACTGACTGCCAAGAAGCAATATGGTCACAATAACAGAGACAGACAATATATTATATTAATAGATAAATATACATAACATTAAAAAGTTATATCCTGCAAAACTGTCTACACAAATTAGATATGAAGTTATGCTACAAATTGACTTTTGTCCATCTCTGCATGCAATGGGAAGGTAGTATGTGAGCACCATACAGGAGCTACACCACAATATATGACAACAGACAGGTCGACAGTCAGTATACGTGTGTGGGAGATTCTTTCTGTGCGTGCCAGGGAAGCTTCATGGAAGAGAAATGCCTACTCACAGAACTGCTTCTTTTACATTACCATGTTGCACCACATGTCTGCATCCCAAACTGTGAGGGAGATTCACTCTGCGTTCCAAATCACATACTCTTTCTTTTTACTACACTACATACTAAAGTACTGATGCGTTTTAGGGCCACAGGAGAGAAAAAATTATTTTTCATTATGTCGAGAAATTTCAAGAATAAAGACGAATACTCCAAAATGCTATTGGAGTCAGTGGGGCATTTATGTATTTTCAGCATACTACAATTGATTTGCATGTATTGGGACATCCTAAATCCTTCCATCCTTTTTCTGGCACACTAAATAGTAGGGAAGTATGGGTATTGGAACGCAGGGACAGTATATCAGGCCGGCAGTTCATTACCTGGAGTGCTTGGCACAGAGTTGCAGCCTCATGTGAACATATCGATTTGCCCACCATCTCTAGCCTGCAGGGGCATCAAGCCTTCTCATTGGTTCATGCCATTCATTTGTCATGATGTTATGATGACAACTCAGATTTATTTTCGTGCATTAATATGTGAGTGTGTGTGTGTGTGTTGAGAGCGTTCTATTTTCTTAACATTTATTCAATCAACACATCATGTATAATCTAAATGTGTAAGGCCACTGAGTAATGTATATGGTGTAACTACTATTGGGGGGGGCACATCACTTATTTTTAAATTGATTTGTTCTCTGTACTTTCTATTTTTCCAAAACAGTCGTGTAAGGATTCTCCTTCAATACATGAATACAGTTGCTACTGGCAGGAACTTCAAACCTGCAAAAATGAATGTTAAACTGACAACACACATCATTTATAGATATATATAGAAAATTGTCATAGGCTTTACTGACATCATACAAAGAGACATGATCACAAGAGGGGGGGGGGGGTCCCATGTCAATATTACATTGTTGCACAAGCCTCATGGCAAGCTATAGATATACAGTAGGAACAGCAATTGGAAGGGAGAGCAAAATAAAGCAGAATGCAATGAATCAGAATCTATTCAAAACTGAGCGGTTAGTAATTGATAGTCCCTGGAGGAGACATATTAGTCTGTTCATTAATGTATTCAGCTGCTCCGTGATAGACAGGAAGGTGAGAGCGCTCCTGTGTGTCCAACGTGTCACAGTGAGGAAGATAAACGGCCCTACCTGACACCTGCAGATAGAGAGAGGGGCTTGATGTGAACTGAATGTACTCTGTGTGACGTTTTTTACTGCTCAGGGAGGATTTTAGGGGTATTAAATAAAAGACACACACACACACACACACACACACACACGCACGCACGCACGCACGCACGCACACACACACGCACACACACATAAACAGACAGACAGACACACACACACACACACACACACACAGACACAGACATGGACACACACACACACACACACAAACACACACACCTGTCAGGGAGGCAGGGATGATTTTGTGTGGGCCCTCCCGGATATCCTCTTCCCCCCACCACAGAAGTCTGATTTAGAGGTGGCCTTCTCTTAACTTTTACGGTCAAGGAGCTTGTCTGCTGGTTTTGTAGTCATCAAAGCCTTCGGTGAAGTGGATTGAGAGCTGAAAGGACGGCTTACCAAATTGCCCTGAAAAAGACGTATGAACTGAGAGGCTGAAAGAGCAGGAAATGGAATAAAGAAATGTCATACTTTAGTAGATTTCATTTTGAAAGTAAATATAGTATTTTAAAGGTACAGTGTGTAGAAAATATTGGTGTTTTTTCAGAGCAGACTTGGTAGAAATGGAATACAATATATTAATATTAAGTATGTTTTAATTAGTATATAATCCCTTGAAAATACTTTTTTTTCATTACCTTAGAATGAGAGTATTCTATCTACTGTACCTACGTAGGAGCTAGGGAGCGCCGCCATGTTGCACCGCCATGTTTCTACAGTAGCATAAAATGGACAAACTTAACGGCCTTACGCATTTTTATTTTTGATGGGAAAAAAAGTCATAGATCTCAGTGTACACCCTTATACTATGTCATTGTATATGTACAGGCATAGGTTTGAACATGTGCTGCCATAGTTTCTTCCTGCATGTATTAGATTTATAATGACAAAAAACTTCAATATACTTTCTGTATTAACTGTCAAACTGATCCCATTTGTCACTGTAAGGTCTCTTGCATATAGGCATTATAACTGACATGCACCTCTACAATCACAGCTGACTGAATCAATTCTCTCTGCCTGAGATGAGATCTTAATGTGCTTAGAAAGGTGTGTCCAAGAGCTCCACAGACAAGGGTCCGGTCGAAAGCAAACTGTGTCTATCAGTTAATCTTTGCTTTCATGCTTCTTTGGTCACAAGGGTACAGCAGAGTAATAGGGCCATGAGAGGAAGGTTTTGGTTCTTCATTATTTATTTTCCAGAAGACAAAATGTAAAGAGTAAAAGTTGGAAAGATGTTCACAGATTTGGATCAGGATTTGCGAAATTGTATTTCAAATTTTTACAACTTTTTTTATGTATTTGAATTTTTCACTTTTTATTTGATAGGGACAGATGCTCACCACATAGACACTTGAACAACATGTACAGCTTCACAGCATCCATAGCTAATGCTAATTTCCAATGCCTGTCCCGAGAAGGGCTTTTAAACAATCATCAAAAACACATGTGAAATGAAGTACATTAGGAAAAAAATACTTCCTTATTTAATTTTTTTCTTAAAAAAAAAATAGTTATTCCTTGTGACCAAAGATGTTGGGATAGACACAGACAAAGACAGCAGCTCCTGAAATACAAAACAACACAACAATGTATGAAGGTGGGTGGAACAGGGTGCATAGATGGATGGTGCTGCTGAAGAAAAGCAGGCCATCGCAGCATAACCTCCGCTGTCTGAGGAACATATAAAAACCAAGATGATTTAAAATCCGCTCCGTCAATGTCCTCAGAGTTTTAGTTGAAGAGCAAATCAAGGCAAGACAAAACGTCCGAAACACCTTGAGAGAGAATGCTTTCTTGATTACAAAATAAGTCTGGATCTGGTGCAGAATTTATACCTACAAACCAACAGCTGTGGTCGAAAATATTAGTTATATATTGTCAAGGCAAGTAAATATAGTGAACTGTTTACCCTCATCTTCCGGGTCAAGGTAAAGTGTTTTTCATATCTAACAGATGATTCAACCTTTCATTCCAATTTTTTTAACAACTCTGTCAATCAATTTTAGACATATTAATTTGAATCTGACCCAAATTAACTGTAACAGTTTTGGCTAAGCAATGTTCTTCTCCACCCATTTATTTTTTCTGAATGTTTTAATTGTTTTTGTCTCTTTGTAAACTGTTGTGTATTTGCATTGTATATTGTGTACTTGTAATAACTCAACGTCATTGTGAAAGAGGGTCAGCCGCCTCTCAATTGTCAATTATTTTGGGGTTAAATAAAGGAAAATTAAATGAAATGTGTTCCTAATGACTTCATATAATTGTACTCTGAAAACTGGTAGGATGAGGGTTAGGTAATACAGTCCGGTTTTGTTTCAGTATTGGCACGGAAACCAAAATGTAAGTGAGTTGTACGAAATGTGGGTGAGATGCCGATTGTTGATGCAGCTTCTGAATATTGATTGTTTCTCACCTTTCGACACAAACATTGACAAAGGAATTAAAAAACCTTTTCCCCAAATTGTAGCGTGATATAGTGTATCACTAAAGCCGTAAATCTAACTGATTACCAAAAACTGTTTACACAAAATACCAAATACTCCACTAACAAAATACATTTAAGTACATTTAAACAAAATTCGGAAAGACATCCTTTTGATTTTATACATAAAAAATGTACAATTAAAGGAATACTTCAACGATACGTAACCGGCGTTCTATCATTACAAAATCACTATTGTTATATAATGAATGAGGTTTTTCTTCCCTCAGTCTTCCCTTGGCCCAGCTGTCAGCTGTTAATCCTAACCCTACATTTTACCACGTTTGATGTCACACATGGGAAAATGTGCAGATGTTAGTTAAAAGGCATGTTTCAGTAATGCATTGCACACAATTACATTGTCCACTCTGTTGATTTTGGAAAATAAATTGTCCTATGTCTGCCATGAAAAAAAAAATTAACTAAATTCTACATTGAATTCCCTAAACTCATTTGTGTTGCACAGGAAGTAGAGGAGACACATCTGCTGAACATAATGGTGATTGAGTGGGACAGTGGGCAGTGCACCTCTGGTCTTATTGGACCGCGGATGTTGGACTTGTCTCTTGGGGCTCGTAGTGGGAGATTCAATCAATGGCTATCAACCCTGGACATGGAAATGACCCGCCCATGGCTTAACCAGGGGTGTCTGAGGAAGGCTCAGTCTTTTGGGAAAATATAGGAAACTCATTATGCACTAGTTTGACTTATTTTGGAAATGGGAATATCTTACTGGGAGAAGGATGGACTAGTTTTGAAGATTGTTTAGCTGCTTTTACAATACGTATTTCATGTAAGTTTATTCATAAGGTGAGACACAGTATTGTTTTTTTTTCAAGCACTGGTCAATTTTGAGATTTTTGGCTTTTTTGCTTCCACAAAATGTCTTCTTTCATATAAGTGTGAATAAAGGGTCCAAAATGTATGTTTATGTGTTTATTTTACTTTACCTTGCCTGTTTGCGTCTGTATATTTATCCTATACAACCATCTTTAACAGCCATGATCTCAACATATATTATCAATAGTAATCAACTGGCAAAGTTTCATGATGATATTGTTAAGTTAAACATGTTACCCTATTCCCCTGCAGTGTCTTATCTTAAACTTACTGAATGCATTGGTGTGACCCACATAATACATCCCATTCACTCAAACATAGAGCTGAAGTAATAAGCAGTGTCTGTAAACTTCATTATAGAATGAACAGTTGTGTGATGGATGTTACTGACCTGTATTTGACTGGAGCATTTCATGATTCAACTACTGTATATCCTTTTAGCTCTTTCTCAGTGGCTAGGCCCATTATGTTTGGTTGATTATGTCTGTACATTTGGCCAGTATTATGTCTGTGTGATTCAATTGGGTGTCTGTGTTGCCATTAACACAACTCTCCAGGGAGGTGGATGGGGAGGATGAAGCCTCTCTGTCATCCATGGCATCCAGGGGACACACTCAGAGGGTGGGTTGCCATGTCTGCTTTTAATCAGCGATTTTGGGCTTAATTTCTTTGGTAAGGTGAGGTCGCTCACAAATATTGGCTGTCTGGGTTGGGGTTATTTGGGCATGTTTCTAAAGTGCAGTTGCTTATTTTGGCTGGATTGCCCATGCATTAAATACAAATGGAATAGCCTACTTTTAAGTGATTAAAACTATTACTTTTACAATCCAAAAAAGGAGGCGTAGTATATAGTATTTCTCCCTTCGTACCATGAAATTATATAGGAAGTTAAAATATTTATATAAAAAACTATATGAGTTATTTCAGAAGTAAGAATGTAACGCTCTTGATGAGGTGGACTTTATTACTGTAGAAAGGGATATTAGGAACTTTATGTGTTTAACATAGAAGTATATATAGGCTCTTTGCTATTATTGAAGAAATTGTTACTTTGTCTGAGCTTGTTTCTATAGGCCTTGTTGCTTATTTCTTTTGCGAGATCTGGCAACACACTGCCATTGGGTTCAGATGGTCGATGTGACTGATTGCAGTGTGTCTGTCTGGACAGGCTGCTAACGACACAGGGCAAAGATAATCAACTAACCAACGGGCAACATGGCTGGTGTAGTGACTCTGAAATAAAGTGAAACCGATTGGATGTGAAGATGCATTTCCCACATGGAAAACCTGGTCATTTATCATTTAGCTGAAAGCAAATACGCTCAGGCTAAAGAAGATAGTTTGTTTGTACTGTGATGGCTTTAAAGTTCACCTATATAGATAGTTAGATACCAGATGCTGTGATCTTAAAGATACTATGAGGAAACCCTTAACCCTTAATTCTTTGTGGCATTTATTTTTTCATTTCATTTTTCCTCTTATGGTCATAAATGACCTGTAACAGCATACGAGGCCATCAGCAAAAATAATGCAGTTTTATAGTTATAATTAATGCCTTTGCTAGGGTCCGAATCCCCGCCAACTCAGACAAATCTTACATAGTCACATATAAATACATTACCTAATTGCGATGCAGCCTGCAAGTTAAGGATACATTGAGCACAAGTGTTCCGATTACATGCTGATGTTGGCTAGAAGTCACACGATAAATTATGTCTTGTGCCCTTGCTAAATACACATTTGATGCGTCTTGTGATTGTGATTTGAAGGTGATGCATTTTGTCAATGTGGCATTTTAACGCTTTTTTTGATCCCTTTTGTTTGTCTTTATATGAAGGCCTGTGTTGAAAAGCTCAATGATGAATTACATAGAAATCTAGGTGCCATTAAACATGACTTATGACACATCATCCTCAGTTTAAGCATTTTCTTGGCATTTGACCAGAGAGTGAGGTCAGAGAAATGTCCTTGGCTTGAATAGAAAGTAGTTGTCATCGTAGCATTGCATAACTTAGCCTCGACCGCTAATCTTAACATTAATTGTATCCCTGTTCATTTTGCAGCAGGGTTAGCTGATGTGGAGGACATCCAAAAGTTAAAGTTTGACACAAGATAAACTACTATATTTAAATATGCTACAAGGAACTTTCAGTTTGTGTTAATTCTAGTGGCCCCCTTTGGACAAAAGCGGTAGTGTTTTTACTACGCCAGCTGTAGCTCCTGGGTGAGTGTACCCATGACAAATGCATTAAGAAAAACTATTTAAAAAAATAGCGTTCTTTGCACTGATGGTCTCGTTGGGTATCTTGGTTAAACTTATCATAGGTGGCGGTATACTGCAAAGTTAGGTTGGTAATGAGGGGGTGTGGCTTCTATCCTCATGATGTCATAAGGGGAGATACATCTAACTGAGGTTTTAGAACACAGGTTTTCAGAAAAGTCGAGGTGGAGAAAAAGAGAGGGTTGTTTTCATCATATTTTAGGAGTCTTTACACAAACTTGGGGCCCATATTATTTCAGAAAAACTATGAAAAACCTCATTGACCTTTAAATATCTGCTTTGCTCTACTGTATAGGAACCAATTTGAAACTGTCTGACGTGTGTGTGTGTGTGTGTGTGTGTGTGTGTGTGTGTGTGTGTGTGTGTGTGTGTGTGTCTGACGTGTGTGTGTGTGTGTGTGTGTGTGTGTGTGTGTGTGTGTGTGTGTCTGACGTGTGTGTCGTGTCCATGTAATCACTGTGGCTGTGGGCCCGTTGTTACACAGAGGTTACCGACTGGTCCCCAGGTACACTGTAAACCCGGATTTCGCTTTTTTGTTATCTTAACAAATGTTTTCTTGTCAATATGACATGGGTGTGTGTAGAAAGTTGATTCAACTTAAAATAATTAATTGACAGCGCCTCAACTACATGGAAGTTAACCAAATTGAAAATAAATGTTATGTTAGCTAGAAAGTCCTAGTTGAGTTAAAAAACCGGGCTAAAATTGGTAGTTTATGCGTCATCACGTTGTACGCTGAGAGTCACGTGGTACGACTTGCGTGCCTGCGTGACTTTGAATCCACCGGGAACGGGAAGGCACTGCCGCCATCTTTTTCCTCGCAGTGAAAAGGAGAGACTCTAGCGGACTCTTTTACTCGACAGAAGGTGAGTGCAAATTCTTATAAACATACATGTAATACTTCTGAAACATTTAATGTGTTTGGCCTTCCGTGATACTCGTTAATTGTAAACTTAACTGAACAAAATGCAAGGTTTACACCGAGCAGAGTTTTTCTTAACCACTTACTAGCTTACTTAAACATATATGTTCGACAGCACAGTAAATATCGAGTGTAATGACATTAATTTACATCGAAAGTTGTACTTTTCATTGTCACTGGTGGCAAAGAAACGAATTCTAAAAATTCAACAAGTAGCGTTTTACATGAGGCGGCACCGTTAAAATGGCTGCCGGAATGTAGCCTACACACAGCGCCGTGGTTCTCGTCGCTGCAGTCTGCTATGCCAGAGCTGATTTTATTCATGGGTTAGTAACAACCGCATCAATTTCTAATTTTTAAAATAGTCCATTTCCTAGTGCCATTTGTGAACTAAACGAGAGCTTTTCCTTGCTACCTGTTTGAATGAATAGGCTATGCAATAACCTTAATCACGTGTTTTTACTAATCCAATTTTCATGGGGTTTTAATATTGCGGTTCACAGTAAAAGTACGGAAGACTCGGCGGGCGTCTGGTGTTTTTTTAATTATTTTATTTAAACCACTGCTGGACGGCCATAGTCTGCTGTGAACGTCACGGGCACATCTACAAACAAGGCTGCATAATGGCTGCTGTTCAGGCTTCTGTGTGCTAACGTGAATTGTTATGTTATTTGGACCACGGCGGCGGAGGGTAGGCCTACCGAGGACCTCGCGATTATTTTATAATAACACACACAGTCGGCTCTACAATTGTTAATAGCATCGGGAGTTATTTCTCATTTTAGTGTCTGCCTACTTGCTGTGTTTGTGTGAGGAGAGGGGAGAGAGTGGAGTGCTCTAATGCCACCTCTTCTTAGCTGCTTTCTTTAACTGTTTTAGTTACTCTACAATTAAGACAGGGGAAGAACGCAGACAGGAGGTGGGGGCATTAGAGCACAATACATCCGACCGGTGTTGTATTTATTTTTCTGTCTCCGTGTTGTATTTATTCCTGGCTGGCCGCGGACCTGTGCGCGCGCGCACACGCATGGCTAGGTGGACTTTGACCATAACGTTATTCAGTGGTCTTCAATAGCTCCCAATAGATGTAAAGCATAATAAATGGAACTTTGCCGTTTACAAGACTGGTGCACTTGTCTTGCTTTAAGCTGCCACTTTGAATAGAAATGAGAAGGTGCTATATTATTTGTTATGAATAAACTTTAAAAAAAAAAGTAGATATCAGCTTAACTGCCTCTTACACTTAACTTTTAGCCTTATTATGGAGATATGTGTACTGTTGTATGTAAATAGGAAATAGTTATTTAACTACCAAGTCACATATCTGTCCCAATTCTCTTGTATTTTTTCCCCTTCTGTTTCCAGTTTTGCATGCAAATGTAGATTTTTATTTTGTAAATTGCTTTGAGGAATATATACAGTAAAGTGCTTATTAAAGTCAAATATCTTTCTTAATTATCTTTTCTTTCTTTTTCCAGGTCTACATGTTTTGAATACAAACGTAAATGCGGTGGATTTGTAAGTATTGTACCTACTTCTCAGAAAATGATTGAAGAATAATTGAACATTATAGAGCTGTCCATGGATATTTTGGAAGAAACTGTCCATTGCCCTGTATCTACAGTGACTGTCATTTAGTTTTCCGATCACAACAATCTCTGAAAAACCACTTGAGACAACATGGAGTTTCACAGCATGGACCTATTAGACATTTAAACTTTAAAATTAACTGTCAGTTATACGATTTCAATGATCCAGTGACTATAAAACCATTTCTGTACATTGTGGTAGTGGACAACAAGGCATTCTTTATTCTTCAACCTTTCTCTGCCTGCAGTGCCTGGTACCTGGACCACTTCAGATGTTTTGAAGTTTGCAGCACTTGTGATCTCCAACTGGTAGCGGTCGAAGCTGCTGAGCTGAACCACTACGCCCCTCTGTCAGCCTACACCGTGCAAGAAAGACACCTGATTTCTCCGAAGGCATCCCTACTGCACTGAGGTGATAATTTTGCTGATTGTCATGTGAATACCTATAACTGTGCACTAACCCTGACGCCTGTTTTTATTATAATACTTATGTTTTATACTTTTCTATAGCTCATCCTTTCACCGCCAAAATAAACATTCAAAATTATCTCTGCATGTGACAGGTGAGTCGGAGAAGGGTACTTAAACATAAGAGGAAAGTAACGTACATTGTCTCGTTTTCTAGTGTATTCTTTCCATGAAAGGTAACGTTTTGCTGAATTGTCTGATTGCTGAAACGCTGCCTTTAATTGAGTAAATATGCCAAAAAATTGGGCGGTGTGCGACACTTTCCTCTTAAAGGTGTCAGTGTTTCTGGAGAACCCTTGTTGTTTTGTCAGTGAATGTCTACTCATCTGCTACATGTCCGTACTTTGTGAGCAATAATAAAATCCAATGGTAATACACAGCCTAGGTTCTGTAAAGTGGAATGTAAACAAAGGGGCCACCATTGCTACCAACATGCCACTTTACAGAGCCTAGGCTTTGTATTCCCACTGCATTTGTTTGCAGCACACAGAGTACGGACAGGTAGCAGATCGTGAGGAGAAATTCACGGATTATGATAAGCATTCTTCCCCGAATCGCTGACTCTACCTTAAGCTTTACTGCCAAAATATACAACATTTTAAAATCAATTTTCAGGTATTTCATAGGGTTTAATTAAGGCATTCAATTTATAGTCTGGCAGAACAAAAATTCAACACCTTACAGTGCACTCTCCTACTGTAACGGTTCAGTTGAACATTTTATTTCACCTTGAAGTTACTCGTATGATATCCATAGGCCGATTTATGATATTTGATCATGACACAACCATTTTTGTAACACAATTTCTATTTTTTATTAGTTGGGATTCACCATGTTGCTGCGCGTCATCCTTAGCCAAGAGGACATCCGAGGATAACAATTGACAGCATGACAGAGATTGTGGAGGATGAGCCACCTGTGGCGGACGTCAGAGAAAGATGGCCGGCACTGTTCTCTGAACGTCAGGTAAAAGTATTTTTCTATTTCAGATGCGGTTAGGACGATCAGATTTGCTAAATAATTTATTTAAGAATGGTTAATATGTCATGAATAATTTGGTGTAAAAATGTTTTTCTGCAACAACAGTAAAGTAATTGAATTTACAGCCAACCGCTTGTGTTCCTTTGCTTTTTTCTGCCTACCAGATTGACCTGAAAGACTCCCTCTTCGCTGGCCTTGACAAGTATCTGCTGGGGTTCCTTGAGGTGTACAGAGCCAGGATGGGTCTGGTGGAGCTGAACAGCCTTTTGAGGACTCTGGATATTGACGTACGTGTGTTCTTGTCTATCTATCTAGTCCATAACCTTCCCATGCGTTACAGATCATAGAGCAATAGTTTCAAAACCTCTTGTAGACTCACATTTTGAGCTAGAACTTTTGGCATACTTCTATAATGAAAAGTTATTTAACCCATTGATGACTATGGCAATCTAGGATGCATGTCCTTAATGCCTGAGGGTTTTCTGAAAAAATAGTACGAATTGTCAAGTCTACCAAAACCTTAATATCTAAGCCTGCGTAGCACATAGAAACATTAAATAAAATACATTTAAAAGTTAAGGTTCACAGGTTTTATTTAAACATGCTCCCTTAGCGCTTACAGACCAACACCTTTTTCTAAAAATCGTCAATTAGATGGGGGAGAAAAAAAAAATATATATAAAATATTTAAAAATAATGTGCTAAATGAGGTTATAATCCTGCTTCCTTTTAGCATGGATAGTAGTGACTGAGTGTGTAGTGGAGGGATAAAGATAGACAGATAGAGGAAGGAAGAGATAGCTTTATTTTATTATTTAGTTAAATTATCACTGGCACCATAAATCCGACTTCCCAGTACAACTGGAACGCAGACTGACTCCTGCTGTCGGGAGCCCATCACCACGGAGATGAAAACGAAACTGAAACTTAACTATCGCATGGCTGGGCTGAATTTGAGTTGGAGCAGCAAAATATAACCTAAATTCATAAATATTGTTAATAAATAGATGCAATGTGTTGTGTGATTTTCGTCAGTAGCCTATAGTAGACCTAGATTCTGCGCTCCGAACGCCACTAACTGTTCTGTAATACACTATCGCCGACACAGCTGGAGTATTTTTTTATTATTATTATTTTGTTTTTCTTTATTTATTTATTTTTTGATTGTCGTGATTTTCGGCAAACCACACAACTTTTGGGTGCTCACGTGGTCTTAAAAAAATCAACAAAACCCACCTCATGTGTATTTGAACCAATGACGGTGCATTCTATGTTGCGCACGCCATGAAAATTAGATAAAGTAACAATGCTACGCAGCATCAGGCAGGAGATACAATGTGGCATCGCGCAGCAACCGTCATCAATGGGTTAATTCATTTTAGTCCAATATCCATCTTTTCCGAACATATTGATTATTTCTGAACTGGAACGAGTATGAAGACTTAAGTAGAAGATATAACATCACTTAGAATTATATTCTGATTTCTGGTCTAATACATCCCATTTGTTTGTTGTTTATTATTTTTACAGGGTTCCAACCAAAGGCAAAGGGCAGTTGTTTTGATGGGGCTCCCCCACTATTTAAAAGATGGGTCCACACTGTATAAGAAAGTACAGGTATGTTTTTCAATAATAATTTAACAGACCACACACCAGATAAACCAGCACCACACATTCTAGAGAGGCAGAAGTGATCATTGAGAGGGATTATTAGTGTGACTCTGCTTTGTTTTATCGTAAATGTTGCATACTCTGCCTTTAATCTGTTTAAAAATGTCCCACATGATTTTATTTGTAATAATTCACCCAATTCACATTACAATGAAAGAAAAGTTCCAATATATCTTGTCATATGTGTTTGAACCATACTTGATGGATCACAAAACAAGTTATCTAAATTTTTGGGAAATGTATTTAAATTGAGTTGGCCAATATGGCTAACAGAAATGTGCACTCCCTAATATTGGTATCTGTTACTGCTGTTGTTATGAAACCTGAAATTCCCCATGGGTATCGGTAAAGGTTTATCTTTTTTTAACATATTTGTCCACTTTGTCTAGGTCACAGATGCAGAGGAGGACTGGACAAAGGGAATGGCAGTCGGCATCCTCATGGTGGCACAGATTGATGAGCTGGTCCGTTTTGCAGTGGTCCTCGAGGAAGAGATCATCTTTCCAAGTCCAAGTGATTTTCCAACTGCTGTGGCACTGCTGATGGGTCTGCTCTTTGCCCTTAACATCGACTACCCCAGGGGCCTTAGGTACACTTTTGAAGTTATTCAGAAGGTGCTTATGGACATTGTTGGAGGGCAATGCTCTGCCTTGGTTCATGGCTTAAAAAAACGACTCTTGAGGAAGAAAATGTAAGCTTAAAAAGCACAGTTTACGCACATTTATCTGACCAAAAGTGAACATTGTTGAGTGATAAGTGAATGGCTTTGAATGGTGTTAAGGCCTTTGCACACTGGGCGCGACGCGAATAAACGCAACGTAAAAGCGAATGTTTTGAAATGTGAATTTTGTCGCGTCTCACTTTAGAAGCGACGTCCCAGAAAAATCGAACTCAGTTCGAAAAAATGAAAAACGCAAATTCGCGATGCGAAATGACGGCGCTGGTGTGGAAGCTTGTATTGACTCTGTATGTTCGTTAATTAACGGATTAATCGCACGAATAAAACGCGCCCGGTGTGCAAAGGCCTTTACTGATACTTTTTTATGCACTTTCTGTAAATCCACATTGTTGCATGGCAACAAATTATATATTTTTTTCAAGTTGACACCACCTATATATGATGTGTATTTTTGGTAGTCATTTACAACTGGAAATGCATATTTTCAGACTAGTTTTCCCCCTGCATTCCTTTTTTTTAATGTTTTGTTGCACTATTTTTAAAGGCAAATTGTTGAATGCCAACTAATGTTTTCACAATCTGTAGAAGAAATTTGGGGGAGGAAATTATTTTAGGATTGATATCTAAATGAAATGCACTACAAATAACAAGTATTTGGCAAATATGTGTGCACAATATAATTGGTAACAAAATAATATATGCAGAAAAGGGCTGTAAAAATCCTCAACAGTACAGATTTGATATTTTGATGACGTGTCGGTACAGTTGTAACTTGTTACTGGTTTTTTTTGTGAATATTTCATTTTCAGTAAAAAAGTAGGCCTACAATAAAACTGTTGGTCAGTGACTGCCAAAATCTCTGGTGTAAAGGCTCCTCATTTACTCTTTTGAAAAAAAAATCCTTAGACGTAATGAAATGTGATGTACTCAGATAATATGTAGTGAGCAATGTTTTTACAGGTTAAAAAGAGAAATCATATCCACTTAGAAATGTAAGTAGATCTTAATAGAGTATTTAAGATATTGGTAAGTGCAAATAACTAGTATATCAGTTAAATTAACGTATACATTTATGTTAACTTGATTGAGGTTTACATTCAATCAGTTCATAAATGTAAGTACATCTCACTAGTATTGCAGTTAAATCAACTTATAAATTTATGTCATCTTGATTGGGGTTTGTTTTCAATCAGTTCATAAATGTAAGTTAATCTCACAAGTTTTGTAGTTACATCAACAAGAAAATGTATGTTACTTATAATGCTATTTAAGTTTAATCAACTAATACATTTAAGTAGTTTTGACTCGAGGTAAAGTTATGTCAACTAAAGGTTTCAAGTAATATGGACTGAAGAAGGAGTTGAGTCAACTAGCAATATCTAGTTAAGTTAACTTATTGTCTTAGTTGTCTTGACATAAAATTTCAAGGCAGCATGGACACTTGAATTTTTAAGTTGAAACAACAAGTTCGGGTTTACAGTGTAGAGGTAGATTGGATGTGTCACAGCACCCAGGATTTCAGATGGTGTGTTGCTCCCCTTGAGACCCTCTCCTTCTCCCAGTCTCCACTGTGAACGGGAACGTTGGTTGGAAAATGTTATCTGCCACACAGCTTCCACCATATGTCCCACACCTTTTTCTGTCATGATATCCCTCAACTCACACTTACTTAGGGGACAAGACAAGCGAACATTAAGACAGGTGAAAGACAAATTAAGGAACTTTCCAGAGCTAAAGAAAATTCAATGTTAAGATCATAGCTAAGTGATATAGCACACTTTAGAAATAATTATATATAATGTGATCTTCTCCATCCCTAAGTTACCAGCAGGTCCCTTAGGTCTTCTGACTGTGTGACTGGCTATCCCCCCAATTGAAAACAAAATATAAAATCCTGTCAGGGGTAGGATTAAATAAGTTCATACTTCTTCCTACTCCTTTTCAGTCATATCATATCAATATGTAAAAACACATTTTTCTTTTGTGAAATAATAGCTACAAATAAATAAAAATAGTTTATTGTATTTTCATGCTTTTCATTTTCAATCAATCAATCAATCAATCAATCAATCAATCAATCAATCAATCAATCATTTGATGTCGTGGCTCCAACACCATGGATATAGTATACTGTATATCTCCCTCTAAACAGACAGTCTGTAGGCTAAGGAGCAGCTTTTGAAAAAGCAACTGCGCCCAATCTTTTTCAATTGGCATTCGTCTCAATTTAAGATGACACGACTCAGATGAAAAACTATAAACTTATGGCTTAGTTGTCACTCTGTCAGAAGGTTTATTGGACGTTCTGTAGGGCTATACAACTGAAGTGAAAAGTGTCTTTATTTATGAGGGGAAATTAGGTTTGATATCCAGTTTGGCTTGTGGTGCGTGTACACTTTCTACGCCGGTTGATACAACGAGTGTATATGCTTTAAACTAAACTGTCTACACCTCAATCATAATTCTGGGCCAGGTCTGAGTAAGTGCTCAGTTTCCGCCTGCATGTGCCTTTTCCATCTAAAATTTCAGGCCCGTTGCCCAGGGGCTTAGGCACCACGGTATGATTTAGGTGATCCTCTTAGCTAATTGATTTAAGCTAGGCCCTCTTACCCTCCCACCATTGTCAAGCCTATCAGAGACTCTTACTGGACCCTGTAAACTGTGTTAGCATTTAGGACGGATAGATTTGCAATGGTGCACTCCCCCTTCCCACCGGTAAATATTTTTTTTAGCCCTTTGCCAGAGCAGCCAGTGCCCCAGAAAGTGAATAGAGTTTGGCTTGAATGTGATTAGGGAAAGGGTTCACTTGGTTAGGCCACATGAGGAACAACAGATCCCCACCGAACAGCGATGCCCCACAGATAACCCTTTCCCCCCAAATTAGATTGGGCACAGTGCAGTCCATTTGTCCATTACACTCTACACAACATTTTACAAAATATTATGACTTCCATTGATTTTTCTGCGTCCTTTCATGCTTTGATATTGCTGTAAAATGGCTTTAATCTGGATTTAAGATGTCCTCATGCAGATCTCATATGTGTTTCATTGTTAAATTTGATTTTTTTTAAGTACAATATATCAACCCAACATCGCTGTTAGTATCAATTTTTTGTATGCATTGTTGTACATACACTTTCATGTGTCATATATTGTACAGCAATGTGTATGTCCAAATCATTGTAAGTGTCATATTGAATCTGTAGTTTTACATACACTTGGATTATGTATTTTATTTTATATTTGTCAACATTTCTTGTTCATAACACTTTGTATGAATTATTTTTTAATATTTTGTTATGATATTTGTATTGTGTACATCACTTTGAGGCATTTTTTTAAAGAATAAGGGCTGCATGAAATATCTTGATTGATTGAAAATGGTTTCACTTAGCTTATCATTGTACTGTATCTGTATCCGTACTATATTTGTCCATTAATATGTTTTTGAATTATTAAAGCTTTACCATTTCCCTTCAAACATTATTCCATAATTGACTTTACATGTTGTGTGTGTGTGTGTGTGTGTGTGTGTGTGTGTGTGTGTGTGTGTGTGTGTGTGTGTGTGTGTGTGTGTCATCTTTTGTTTTACTGATGAAGTAAAGACACTGCTGAGACACTTCTGGCATGGCCTCACAGTTGAAGGTGACATTTAGTCTCTTTTCAGTTCAATTATAGAGTAATGACTCTCTGTGGGCTCATTGGAGAAACACTTAAGTTGACCATCACCCATGGAACTGACAAGTGCATTTTTAATGTAATAATGTTTTGGAAGACATGGGTGTGAAACGTTTATGACACTGGTTTTTATAGGACAATGTATACCTAATATACAATATATCTATCTTTATGTTTGTTATTTTTCATATTTCTTTCTAGATTTCATCAGTTGTTATTGCTGTTAGTACATTTTGTAAAAAGTTTATGAAACTGTTTGGTGTAAGACAATGTATAACTATTATGAAGAAATATTTTTAAATCTTTCTATCCTGGTTAAATACAATCGTAATTGTTTATTTTTTAGTAGATTATCAATGCATTTTTAACTTTTGGGGCCAACATTTTTTATAGTGTTCATCTTTTATACATTATTCCACATCCCTTGATGCCCCATCATATCAGACTTTCAGGTCCATTCTCTAGCTAGTGTTTTGGATGCTCTTGCAGGTTATTGAGAAAACATCAATAAAACATTGTCATGGTCGTCTGAGGGACAATTTCCCAAGATGGTTGTCAGTATCAGGAGGACACCTCCTATTAGATACATTTAATGTAATAAAAATGTTATTCTATACCCCATTCACCTGCAGTGTCTCTCTGTTTTCAAGAGATAACGATTCTCTGCAAATGAACCACCGCCCGTGTCGATGAAGCAAAAACAAACGCTATTATGTACTGCCTACTATTTTTTCTTTTAAATTACTCGAGGGATCCTACTAACTTAATTTTTTTTCTATCACTATATTAGTATGAACTTTTTATTTCACATATTGCTTTTATTTGTTTGGGTATTGTCATCAAAAGGTTGAATGTGTAAAGTGTATCTCTTGCCTGTATTAATAAAATGAAAAATAAATATAAAATACAAATGTTCATATTCTAGACTTTCACTGAAGGCTCTGTGTCCTGGATGTGAACTGTCCTCTCTGTCGCTCCTCGTACATTGACTGCCTCAGAAGACAGATAGATATGGCTCCTCCTGTGTGTGTGTGTGTGTGTGTGTGTGTGTGTGTGTGTGTGTGTGTGTGTGTGTGTGTGTGTGTGTGTGTGTGAGTGTGTGTGTGTGTGTGTGTGTAGGTGATGGTCTGCTCTGATAAACGACCCGCCTGTATGTGGTGAATCAGCAGCATGCAGGGGCGGTTGAGGAATGGCTTCAGCTGTACGAAGCTAAACATCTAAACACCTCCAATCCCCTACACACACACACACACACACACACACACACACACACAAACACACACACTTTTAAAAAGTGCAGAGTGTAAAGGGAATTGGATCATTTGTCAATGCAGACTTTGTGGAAATGGAGTTTGTTTTAATAGGGTATAATCGCTTGAAGATAAAAGTTTTTTTAATAGCCTAGAATGAGACTTTTATAATCTACATAGGAGTGGTGCATGACGCAATGCTTCACCGCCCTGTTTTTCTACAGTAGCCCAGAACAGACAAACTAAATTACTTTCTGCGGTTTTATATATAGTGTTTGTGTCTGCTGGAAATGGAAGACACTCAAGAATAACTTTATACATCTTCACCTCATCACTTGACATTGTGGAAATACTTGAGACAGTGGTGGATGATGCCATATTTAGTAACTAGCTTCTTGTCTTTGAAGGCCACTGCAGCTTCTGCAAAAAATCAGAACGGGAAGGATAGACGGGAAGGGAAGTGTTTTTTCCTAACATTTCACTGTAGCCAACACTTTTAATAAAGACAGTCTTAGGGTTGTAGACTAATGAGGAAAATACAGTCCTGTGAAGAAGACTTTTTAGACAGAAAGGGCAGCAAAGATAATTTGATTCAGTTCCACTTCAGCTCTGTGCTATGAATTATATGTAACTATAGAACCCCCCCCCCCCAACACACACACACACACACACACACACACACACACACACACACACACACACACACACACACACACACACACACACACACACACACACACACACACACACACACACACACATAGAGGAAGCCGGGCCGTTTAAAGTTTAATTAGGAAAAAGCTACCTCTTATTCACACACAACACATTTTTCAGTCATTGGATGATATAGGATGATGGAAATAGCATGCTAGTATTTACATCTTAAAAATTAGGTTTAAGGTCAATCTGGGAAAATCAATGCAAGTGGAGCCTTCAAATGTGGAGTCTGCAATTCTGAAGAACGCTTATTGTCGAAATCACTTTTTGTCAAAGTCAGTGAATATGTCCTCACAATATGCTACCTGTCCAATGTGTGTTGGCTGAAAAAACTCCATTGTTAATACACAGCCCAGGCTCTGTAAACTGGCATGTTCCTAGCCACGGTTTGTTTATATACTCTTTGTTTACATAAAAGTTTAAATATTACATATTCACTGATTTTGACAAAAAGTGATTTTGACAACAAGCGTTCTCCAGAATCGCTGACTCCACCTTTAATTGATGCCCATTTTGACTGGAGGGCTCTGGTGTTAATCATAAAGAAATAATAAAGGCTGTAAATGGTGGGAGATGATTTGCTCCCAGCTGCCTTGGGCCGAATGAGGAGACAAGGAAGGGTTTTAATTAACTTTTCGTCCAGTGCAGATGGGGGGCAGAAGAGAAGGATACATCAAAAGAGGACAACAGCAATCTGCCTCTGTATTAGTGCATACAGAGACAAACTGCACGTTGATACGCTCAATCATAAAACCAGGATTCAACCAAATAAGTATGTTTGTTTTCGATTCTTCTGACCATCCTGACACACACACACACACACACACACACACACACACACACTGTACCCCAATTGAAATAATACATACACCTTTCCCCTAAACTTTTTACTATCCCCCCAACTGAAAAACCCTAATCATTGAAGACTTCACCTTAAAAACAAGTCTTAACCTACACACACACACACACACACACACACACACACACACACACACACACACACACACACACACACACACACACACACACACACACAAATGGATCATATGTTTGCATGTGGTATTGTTCGATATCATGTTTTCAAATACAAATACTTGTGAAATAAAAAAATACTAAATTAGGCTAAAGACATTCTTCTGACCCTTGACAAGCTTAGCTGAAGATATTCTCTGCCAAGGATGTTTTATACATACATACATACATACACACACACACACACACACACACACACACACACACACACACACACACACACACACACACACACACACACACACACACACAGCTTTAAATATATGACACATCATTCTAGCACTGACATCTAAAATCTATTGCTCAGTTGTCCGTCTCCTCCCCTTCGTTTGCACTTGCTCTTATGTGTGAAATGGATGCTATACTGTGGGCAATCAATAAGGAACCACGCACAATAACTTTTGCTTATAGCGGTCTGCTATAACTTACACATAACCTATGGAAAACAACATGAAATATGATAATGTTTTTACATGCACAAACCCATATGCAAAGTCTATTTAATTCAAGATTCTTATTCATGACTTGTCGAGATGTAGGACATATTCGGTTATAATTAAAGGTGAAGTGAGCGATTTATTTATGTTAATATAAGTGTTTAATTGGTCTTTATTCATACAGCGATCACTTGTATAGTGTGCGCGTTTCATAAAGCCGATCTCTCAGTCACTCGCTCTGCATGTAATCAGCAAATAAACTTTTCGGGGATCCCGAAACTGATATCCAATCAGAAGAGAGAACGCTACAAACCGGCACCCGTCTCACCGCTGGTGGGTCTGAAATGGTGCTAGATAACTCGCTGCTTGAAGAGTGCATTAATGTGGTGACGTGGGGACGAGGGAGGGGACTGCCAACTGCAGTTACTGACAGGAAGTTAGCTAAACTGACCATTCCGCTTACTGAACCTTTAATGTGTCTGAGATTAAGAAAATAAAATCACTCATTGGCTCTTAAGTTAGTTGTGGGCAGATGCAACTTGTTTAGCGCGAAGGGTTAATTCTTGCTTTTGGCAGGAAGTTAACAGAGCTGATGTATTTTAAAATATGACATCTTAGTGGTTGAATCAAATCAAATCAAATCAGTTTTATTTGTATAGCCCAATATCACAAATAGACATTTGCCTCAGTGGGCTTTACATTCCATACAGTATGACACCCTCTGCCCTTAGACCCCTCGGCTGAGAAAAAACTCCCAGTAAAAAACCCTTTATCGAGATTAAAAAAATTGAGAAACCTCAGGGAGCGTTGACAGAGTAAGGGATCCCTCTCCCAGGACAGACATCCTGCAATAAAGTTGAGAAAATCATAAAGGGGTCGAATCATTGATAAGATTTTACATACAGTATAGAGGGCAAGTCCCTCAACACAAAATCTCATCAATAGCACGCAACACAGGGATGTACAATATAAATGATTTAAGCTGATAGTAAAAAGTCAACTTGTAACACAGGTGAGTTGCAGTTAAATTACGTGAGGAGGTGCCGGAAGTTTATGAACAAACAATTAAAGGGACATTCATCTTCATGTGGAAATAGATTTACGAGGAACTTTTAAATGTTTATGAAACAGTCTAGCCTTTCCTCTGATGATCATAAATGACGTGTAACAGCAAATGAGACCAGAAAAGAATGTTATTTTTATATAGTAGTTATAAATTCCTTTGCTCTGTCGGATATAAAATTAAATCTGTATTATATGAGACTATAACAGTTTCATATTAATATTTGTTTGAACGAGAAGTCAAAAGGGGGCTTTCCTCACAGCCACTTTCTGTCGGGTATAAAATGTAACTTCATGAGTCATAAACAGTCTGGTATTCATTTTGTTTCCAATCTATCGAACACAGGCTTTTAAATACAATTTTTTTTTTTAAATAAACTGCTCTGTAAGCTGTCATATGCTGACACAAAGCCCAGTGGTTCAAATCTTGAGCCAACACTATCCTCTAGTGGGCACTGGGTACAAATACAGACATTACTTTTAATAAACTATGATTTCCATTGGGAAGAGATACCAAAAGCATGTGGACTACATGTTATTTTCACGGATCCTTGTAAAAGAAAGTCCTTTTGTATGTATGTATTAGGAAGTGGGGAAATGACAATTGGTCTAGTGTTATACTAACTACCATATTCTATATTGTATTCTCATGTAGGTTTTTTCATTTTTTTTTACAACAATCTTATTAATACACAATCTCACACACACACACACACACACACACACACCTCAGTCAACACCTTTTTTGACGATGATTAGGGTTTATTAGGTTGATGTGTTTCTTTGTCTTTCTGATTGACACATCCAAAAAATGTCCATGGAAACTGAATTGTGCTACCAACACATTGAGCTGCATTTATTGTATTAAAGGTGCTGTGCAAAAAAAGTGTGTTATTAGTATTGAAATTAGGCTAAATGAAAACTTAATCAAAATTGTGGTACGAAAGCAAATTGATTATGACATCAAATGGTTTCCATATATCCCAGGTGTGTGCACCCGTTTCACTATGGGATGTTTAGTCTATTAGAGGAAATTGGTTTCTTACACATTTTTAGAAATCACAATGAAGATAAGATAAGATAAAATAAACCGTTATTCATACCGAAATAAATAATGTTTTGTTTGAAGTTGCTCCAAAATTACAGAAACAAAAACAAAAAATTGTGAAAAATAAAATGTAAAAAATATAAGGTGTTAAAAAAATACAATGTTTAAAGTAAATGCAAAGACACAGTGCCGCACAGAAAGAATAGATAGCCTGTGATGGTGACAAGTCATATTGCACATTTAAGTACTAGTATTGCAAGGCCTTACAATTGCTTCTGTGTATGACATTCTTAAGATGGCTTTATTAAAAATGGCCAAACACACATTGTTTAACTTGAACATATAAGTGAGTCCATCATGTACCAGCCTTTGCCAAACAGGCACATTTTCATCTGTAGTTCATAGCAGGTTGAAGGCTTTAAGAAAACATTAAAAAGCTAAACAAATAATAAAAAAAAAAACACATAGTCTAAGCATAGACAAATACAATTACACAACCACTATTCCAGATCATGACAGCTGTCACTGGCAGGCTGATGGCACGGAAAAACACAACACAAGGCATATAGACACATATGAAAGTTCATATACATAGGCTATAGCCCATAAAAACACAGACAAAATACACATTTTTTGGAAAACAGACATGAAATGTTTTAAAAAGTTGTTCAAATGATATCTAGGACCTTCAAGGATCACAACCGTGGACAACCTGGTCAACTACATGCTGGAAAGCTCCAGGGGGGGCGGATAATGTAATATGGACGTATTGTCTGTGTTTTGGATGGAATAGGTTTGAAAAATAAACACTCTACACTCACACTAAAACAATCAATGTTTCAACAATCAAACTCTCAAAGATCAACACATCAAATGTTGAGGTTGAAAGTAGCCTAATTATTGTAAATAGGTCTAATACTAATAGCCTAGGCCTACTTAAACCTGCAGTGTGTAGAATTTTGGGTTTTATTTCCTAGCAGACTTTGTAGAAAATAATTATAACATCCATAGTTTAATTTAGTGCATAATAGCTGAACATTTTTTTTAGAGTTATTTTTGTTTCCCTTAGAAAGGGTCTCATATATGTCCATATTTCTCCATACCTTGGACCAAGGCATGAGCGCCGCCATGTTGGAAGTGTCATTGGAATGTCATCAGGTGCATTGTTTAGAATTTAGAATAGATCTTGTCCTTGAAGGCCACTGTAGCTTCTGATATTATTTGAAAGGGGTGGGGTTACCCAGGGAGCGTTGCATTCTAGAACTTTCTAGAATTTTCTAGAACTTTCTTGATGATGTCATATTACACACTGCACCTTTAAACCTGCATTATGTAGAATTTTGGGTTTTATTTCCTGGCAGATTTTGTAGAAAGTAATTATAATATCCATAAGTACATTTAATTTAGTGCATAATAACTGAATTTTTTATTGAATTTTTTCTTAGAAAGGGTCTCATATATGTCCATATTTCTGCATATTTTGGACCAAAGCCTAGTGCTGCCATCTTGAAAGTGTCATAGTTGGAATGTCATCAGGTGCATTGTTTAAAATTTAGAATTGTTCTTGTCCTTGAAGGCCACTGTAGCTTCTGTTATTATTCGAAAGGGGTGGGGTTACCCCACCCAGGGAGTGTTGCATTCTAGAATTTTCTAGAACTTTCTTGATGATGTCATATTACACACTGCACCTTTAAATAAATAATGTAGACATGATATTTTAGATTAGACATTAACCCAATAGGCCTATAATATTAACCCAATATGACAGTGACCATAACATCATCACCTTTATAATATGTAAACATGAATTAATCTACTGTCCTGAATAAAAGTGTGACTAAAACACCACAGTAGGCTAGTATTGTTGAAAGTAGCCTATTTAATTATGTATGCTAATTGAACAAAGTAATAATGTATTAAATATTGTAGGCTACATCATGATATATGATATTAAAATTAAATTAAGTTATAACCTAATATGAAGACAGTATTGCACATGACAGTGGCCATAACATCTCCTTCATAATATTTAAACATGAATAATTAAATAACACACACACATAACTTTATTCTCTCGCCCCCTCACAGACACAGACAGACAGACAGACAGTGCACGCGGTGAATGCTGGGACTCACTCACTCACTCTGCATTAGCGGATAGGAGGAGGTAGGTTTGCTTGGTTGCTTGCTGCCTGCTGCTGCACGCCATCTTTAAACCCCAGCAGAGGGCCGAGTCGCTCAAGCTTTCACACCGGGATGAAAAGCACTATACCCCGGCGGGATCTACCCTCACACCGCGGCGCTGCTACGAACGTCTCCCGGTGATAAGACATTCATAAAGACAGCTTCCTCCCCTACGGTGGCTCTTACATAGGAGACAATACAGCGTGTCTGGACATAGCGAGACATTTATAAAGTGTTTGAAATTGTACCAGAAGGCGGACAACAACAATAGACGGAAAGACAACAACAACGGACTAGCTTAGCTTAGCGTTAGCATTGCGCTGTTTTTTTTTTTTTTTTTTTTGGCGAATGCTGCTAACTGGAAGCTAGCTGACGTTAGCTACTCCATCAGCTAATTTTGTGTGATATTTTGCTTCATATTTGTTTCATCCCTAAATAGTAGGTATCCCCATACACCTACTGGGACGCTCTATAATCTTATTTTCATTATATTTTGCCCTTATTTTTTTTAAACCACATTTGTATCGGCCGGAGATGCGTGGAAGATGTCGGTGTCGGGGCTAAAGGCCGAGTTGAAGTTTCTGGAGTCCATTTTTGACCCAAACCACGAGAGATTTAGGATCATCGACTGGAAGCCCGACGAGCTGAGCTGTCAGTTCAACGTGACTGGAGAAAAGCTGTTGATTATCCATTGTAATATCACGGTAAGGGTTACAGTCTCCCCTCTGTTATGCCGTTAGCTCAACAAGGCTAACGTTAGCATCCTGCCTTCACTACAACAGTGCAATCTGATGCTATGCGGGGCCCCATATTGTCAAGGTTCCTATGTTATACCCAGGCCCCTATGTTATTTTCTCACGGCCCAAATGTTTCCATGTACTCAGGTATTATATACAATTGAATTCAATAACCTTTATTTGAACTCGTGAGAAACTGAGATTGCCATCATTTCCCGTGACGACGAGCCAGAAAAAACACAATAAACACAATAAATAAGCATGACATACATTGAAAAGGATAGCACAGATGAAAACATGATCCATGGGATAAAATAATCATTACAAATCAGCATTACATGGGGTCAAATACTAAACGAGCAAAACATTCATCTAAAACAGTTACAGTGGGATGTGTACAATTCAGAAATCAAATCATAGTTTCAAAAATACCTATAGTAGGACGAGTAGTCATTTTTAAATTGCTTTGCAGGGCCTTCCATGAATTTGGATCACTATTATACTATTTGGGAAATGCAAAATATAGGCTATGGCCCAATGTTCTCATGTTACCTGGGCACTATATTTTCAAGGCCCTACAATATTTTTTTTTGGTTTCCCACTAGTACCTGGTACCTTCTTTGTTGGTACCTACTCCGCTATGGTTTTTGTTCTACTTTCTTCCAAAGGTGGCACCAACCCGTCAGTGTCTTCCAAACTGTCTTGTCTGCGTAACAGCTGTTTTCGGCTGGTGTTGCTAGACCAGTGACACAGACGCTACCATCATGGGTACTATATCTTGTAACGGGAGAACCACCTCCAGAAAAGGACCCACCGATACCAGAATAGAGTAGATTCGGTACCATGCAATAGAACCACAACGGCTTATGTTACCGTATGTCCCCAAGGCCGGGAATATACAGCTGGGGAAGATAGGATCTTGGGAAAACATAGGGCCCTCTTTCTCACATTCCCATAACCTAATGTAACCCTGAATGCTACATCCTGAATGCTAATGTCATCTGTCCAAATTTCATATTATTTATGGACAATATTTAACTTGCGACACACTGAAATGTATCCAAAATGCATTGATTTAACAGTTTCTGTGTGTGTGTGTGTCACTGTGTTTAGGAATCGTATCCATCGACGTCACCGATATGGTTTGTGGACTCTGATGACCCGAGCTTGGCACAAGTTCTGGAACGGTTGGAGGATGTGAGGAAAGGCAGCACCCTGGTAATTAAATGTCCCAATAATAATATGTTTAATTTATATAGCGCTTTTCTCGCACTAAAATCGTTTTACATAGGAGCACAACAGTAAACAAACAAAAGGAAAATGTAAAGTTGATTGGGGCTTGGGTTGGTGGGTGATCTAGGGGTAGGCAGAGGAGAAGAGATGGGTCTTGAGGTGGACTAGCTTAAAGGTGCACTATGCAGTTTCAGGGGAGGGGGATTTGTTTACATTCACAGAGCCTGCATTTAGTTTACAAAACATATCTTCTCTACATGTTCTTCTTAGTATTGAATAATTCTATCCTAGATCAAAACAAAAATATTTTGAGGCACCTGGAACCAAACACAAGACTAGAATATGTTTTTAAACCAAACGGTGGGCCCTGCTGCTGTAAACAACAATAGTGAAATAGTAACCTTTCAGGTGTATTTTTAACTTCCGTGTTCCAAGGATCCAAATATCCTGTCAGGAAAGTTTGTTTGTTCACTTATGAGAATATACCTTAGAATATGTTCACTTGGTGCGCTCCTGTGGCGTAGTGGATAGAGCGCGTACCATATTGGCTCCGGCCTTCGTTGCAGTGGTCGCGGGTTCAAATCTGATCTGTGGAACTTTACTGCAGGTCATCCCCCCCCCTCTCTCTCTCTCTCTCCCTCTCCCTCTCCCCATTTCAACTCTTTACTATCTAATAAAGCTTGAAAATACCAAAAAATTATCTTTAAAAAAAGAATATGTTCACTTCTCGGACACACCCAAAGTTACACAGTGGACCTTTAACTGAATTGCTTGGCTAAAAAAAGTGTTGAACAGGCTCTTTCTCAGCAGGAGAATTTCTTTGTGACATAATGCCAGCCTGCATCAGTAGGAGGAGATAATACTGCTGCCAAATAATCTTTTTGGCACTTCTCCTTTATTTTAGACCAAGAATTATTGAGCCAGCTATTATTTGAATGTGTTAAAGGTGGAGTCAGCGATTCTAGATAATGATTGTCATCCAAAATTACTTTGTCACAATCCGCTACCTGTGTGTGTGTGTGTGTGTGTTAAAACAATTCCAGTGTTAATACACAGCCTAGGTTCTGTAAACTTGAATGTAAAACATACAGTTTGTAAACAAAGGGGGCCTCACCTAGCTAGTTTAATGCCAGTTTACAGAGCCTAGGCTGTGTATCAACACTGGATTTTTTTGTTTTTACAGCACACACACAGTATGGACAGGTAGCGGATTGTTGGGAGATAATCACTGATTTTGACCAATTGATTTTGACAACAAACATTCTCCAGAATTGCTGACTCCACCTTTAAATACTAACTTCACATAATGTTGGGTTTTATATTAGAAGTGTAGACTATATTTCAAGTGTTATGCAACATTTTGAACAATAGTTGCACCATTCTTGCTTTTGCAATGTTTAACTTATTAAGGAGAGGGTTCACAAATGCAATTTTTTCTGTTTAAAAAAAAAAAGTTAAATAGCCTACAAGTGTCATATGGTCTTTCAAGCTCAAACAAACGGCTTGTTTGTGCCACATAAATGTGTGTGACTTTGTACTAACGGAATGAGATAAACAACTACAGCTGCCAAGTACAGACAGGCAGGTTTTCAGCAGACCAAATGCCAGTTTCATTAGATCACAGAGACAAACTTTGAGGTTAAGCATTTCTGTGACGACTTCTGATATCATGATGCTCTATTTGGGGCACAACATATTCGTTTTTTATAGAAGTGCTATCCAAATGTCTTTCCCCTTTAGGACATAATTTGAATATTTTTTGTTTGTTCAGTTTACACCATAACTTAGTCCACACTCGTAATATAAAAAACAGCATTGGCAATGCCTTGTGTCAGCTAAGGGACACACCGTGCTTTTCCTGGATAGATAAGATCAATCTCTTGTCTGTCTGTTGCACAGATGTTGTAGTGTTACTCCACATTTGACTTGCACCAGATTTGCAAAGGCACAACGCAACAGCTGATGGAAACCTAATGACGTTGCATAACTGTTTTTGAGCACAAGCTATGTCAGTCTTTTGGCATTTATTTGCAGTTCGACTAGAATAAGGGCTTTCTGTTCCAATATTGTCCTTAACTATCAGGGCTGTACAGTGCGACAGTTTTGATCGCATTTGCTACTGAAATTGATCATGTGCGATGATGAATACAAGTCCACTCGCACTAGTGCGACAGCTTGCTAATGAGCAGATGCTGCTTTGAGACACAGAGAAGAGATGCACAACACTGCTTAAAGGGCTCTACATTAACACTCTCCAAACGCGGGTAAATGTTGTCTTAGGCAAGTAAGTTATTGAGTCCACCCTCCACTTTGGCTGGTGAAAGATGTGTGCTCGGTATCTGCGGCGATTCTAGCGTCTAATAAACTTCACCAACGGTAATAACCGGAAGGAGCCGGCTCTTAACATTAAGGTAGTTAAATCGCAGTGTGTAGAATTTTGGGTTTTATTTCCTAGCACACTTTGCAGGAAATAATTATAACATCCATAAGTATGTTTATTTTATTTAGTGCATAATAGCTTGGACCAAGGCCTTGGCGCCGCCATGTTGGAAGCGTCATAGTTGGAATTTCATCAAGTGCATTGTTTAGAATTTAGAATTGTTCTTGTCCTTGAAGGCCACTGTAGCTTCTGTTATTATTCAAAAGGGGTGGGGTTACCCAGGGAGTGTTGCATTCTAGAACTTTCTAGAATTTTCTAGAACTTTCTTGATCTCATATTACACACTGCACCTTTAAGTTAGCGTGTGTGCAAACAGAACATTTCCTGTTCGCCTTCACATTAAATGCCTGTTAATAGCCAAACGTGAGTTGACTTTTATTTTGAAGCCGATAAGAACAGGAAGTTGGCGCTTCACAGCCCTGCAGTGCTCTAGCTAGAAAGGCAACTCCTTCAGCTGCAGAGAAAAGTCAACAATAGTCTATTTAGACACAGTTTGAAATAAGCCACTGAATAACTACTCCCAACACATTCACAACAACCTATTTAATTTATCCTAAATTGTACCAATATGTATACTTATTTATTTAATAGGATATGTTTAATGTTTTAAAGTTTGGTTTTAATTAGCATAAGGACATTTTCTAATTTCTTATTTATTATTATTGATATAATAAGTACAGTCCCCTACAAAATTACTGGAACGGTGAGGCCAATTCATTTATTTTTGCTGTAGACTGAAAACATTTGGGTTTGACACCAAAAGATGAATATGAGACAATAGATAGGTATTTACATCTGGACCTGATACACAACACATAAGATGGCATTATTTTTAAAGGAACACCACATTTTTAGGTGAGCAAAAGTATTGGAACAGATCGACATACAATAAATTAAAGTGAATAAAACTTAATATTTTGTTGCAAATTCTTCTCTTGCAATAACTGCATCAAGCCTGTGACCCATTGACATCACAACACTTTTGCATTCTTCTTTTGTGATGCTTTTCCAGGCTTTCACTGCAGCCTCTTTCAGTTGTTGTTTGTTTTGGAGGGTTACACCTCTTTAGCAGGTAAAATGCCTGCTCTATAGGATTTAAGTCTGGAGATTGACCTGGCCAGTCTACAGTAAAACCTTCCATTTCTTGCCCCTGATTAACTCCTTTGTTGTTTTGCAGTGTGTTTTGGGTCATTATCTTGCTGCATCATGAAGGATCTTCCAATCAGTTTGGTGGCATCTTTCTTTAAATTGGCGGACAACATGTTTCTGTAAACTTCTGAGTTCATTTTGCTGTTACCATCATGTGTTACATCATCAATGAAGAATAATGAGCCTGTGCCAGAAGAAGCCATGCAAGCCCAAGCCATGACATTGCCTCCTTCGCGTTTCACTGATGAGCTTGTATGTTTGGGATCATGAGTAGATCCTTTCTTTCTCCAAACTTTAGCCTTTTCATCACGTTGGCAAAGGTTCATCTTGACAACAACACAGTAACTCATGATGGCAGCAGCAAAATGAACTAATAAGTCTACAGAAACATTCTGTCTGCCAATTTAAAGAAAGATGCAACCAAACTGATGGGAAGATCCTTCATCATGCAGCAAGGTAATGACCCTAAAAAACTGCAAAAACAACAAAGGAGTTCATCCGGGTCAAGAAATGGAAGGTTTTAGACTGGCCAAGTAAATCTCCAGGCTTAAACCCTATAGAGCATGCATTTTACCTGCTAAAGAGGAGAGTGAAGAGAGTAACCCCACAAAACAAACATCATCTGAATGAGGCTGCGGTGAAAGCCTGGAAAAGCATCACAAAAGAAGAATGCAGGTTTTGTGATGTCAATGGGTCACAGGCTTGATGCAGTTATTGCAAGCGAAGGATTTGTGACAAAATATTAAGTCTTATTAATTTTATTTTATTTTAGGTCTATCTGTTCCAATACTTTTGCTCATCTAAAAATGTGGTGTTCCTTTACAAAAAAATCTATCTTCACAGTTGTGAATCAGCTCCAGATGTAAATACCTGGAATTGAAAGCCGAAATGTTGATCTATTGTCTCATATTCATATGTTGGTGTCAAACCCAAATGTTTCCAGTCTACAGGAAAAATAAAGGAATTGACCTCACCGTTCCAATACTTTTGTAGGGGACTGTATATGTATTTACAAAAAATATATAGATATAGATATTATTTTTATATTTCTATGAGGAGAAATAATTCTGAATCAGCAGAAAATTACAATTGGCAGGTTAGATTATTTTGTCTAAATTGCTATCAGTGCACCCCTATTCATTGTTCTACAATTATTACTGCACACACTAGGATATGATATTAATTGAGAATCTTAAACGAGACCAAGATGACTAATTAGAGGGAAATGCAAGGGTTAAGGTTATGTAAGTTTTTGATCATGCTTTGTGTGCTACCGAATTTATTTTTGTGCTACTGAATTTTTTTTGCTTGCTAGCACTAGTGCTACCACCTAAAAAAATAAGCGTACAGGCCTGACTATATTTAAACACTTAATGGCATTTTTCACTATACTTTATATTATTGTAGTTGTAGTAAGAATGCCGTTCAAAACAATGCTTGGGGAATAATGCAATCCTTCCTTGTTGTCATTTTGTAGTTTTACTTTTAAGAACTTCTAATATTTAAAATGTTTATATATATTTTTTTAATTTTAATATTTATTTGGGATCCAAATTAGCCAACGGAGCAAAATCAAATCTCCCTGCAGTCTTAACATAAATTACAAACAACATTCATGCCTTTGGCCATAAGTAAAACAAAATATAAATATATTTAAGAAAAAATTAAGATTAAGAGACACATAAGTATGGATTAAAACCAAAATTACAAATGGTTTGGTTGTTCATTCCATATTTAATGAGGTTGATCTGTAAATCATGATATTTTTAAAGTATATTCAACCCTGGTTTGGGTTGAAAGATTTGAACAACTCTCATTTTACATATAAATACATTATCTACTCACATATTCTGTTATACCAAATATTCTTCATGCCTGTGATAGTGTTTCTGTCACTTCCGTCATGTGGCATCGCTCTGTAGCTGCATCTGCAGTATTTGAAAGGTGTATCTTACATTGTATCTAGACATAGGCTGGTATCCGGTTTCAAGGTAAACCACAGTTCGAAAAAGTCAAGTTTTCAAAACCGCTATTAAAGTCATAGCCTGCCATACTAAGGCATGAGCGCCCCAGCCCACTTTATTCCAATTCTTTTTTAGAACAATTCAACTATTATGTTATCATATACGTTTATTTATGTTACAATATTCTATACGTTGTTTGAATTAAAAAAAAATTAGTTTTTTACCCAGACATTTCAAAATAACACATTTGAGAGCCGTAATCACACTACCTTGGCAACATGAAACTGGTATTTTTGCTTAAGATTATCTCACCGTCACAATACCAAACCGGCCCATGTCTAACTGTATCTAACTGCAACATGGTGTATGAGTGTGTGAATGTGGTAAGAAAATGTAAAGCGCTTTGGGGCTGAAAAAAATCGTCTAGAAAGCGCAATATAAGTCAAGTCCATTTACCATGTATCCCCTCTCCCCTCTGTGTTTTCCCTTCTGTAGCTTCTGCAGCAGTTGAAGAAACTGATCTGTGACCTGTGTCGGCTCTACAACCTTCCCCAACACCCCGATGTGGAGATGTTGGACCAGCCACTGCCTGCTGGGCCCGTGGGACAGGACAGAAAGGCAAGGCGCAGGGCTCAACGCTAAATGCTAGGCCTCTTTCACTCTTTATGTTTTTCTAATGTGTATTATGTATTTTAATCTTGCCCCTGTAAAGCACTTTGAATGGCCTTGTGTCTGAATTGTGCTATGTAAATAAACTTGCCTTGCCTTATAGGGCTTATTAATAACCTCACTATAGGGCTGCACAATTCATCCAAATTTAATCGTAATTGCCATGTGACCTACTGCAATTTTCAAATCACAGGAAGGTGCAATATTTGTTAAAAGGCTTAATGTGTAAAGATAAAAAAAAAAACATTTAATTTGTTTAATTTATTGGCATTATTCAAAACAAAAAAATCACACCATAATATTTATGTTTTCAATGATATTGATTATGTAAAAGTGCTAATTCCCTGTAATTTCGCAAATTATATTGCAATATTAGTCACAATAATCGCAATTCTTTTTTTTCTTCTCTAAATCGTGCAGCCCTACCTCCCTATGAACATGGTGTGGAATAGGAAAGCCAGGATATTCATTATTTTTTTATGGAATATGCCATGAATATTTATATTAGGTTGTTTAATAATACACTTCCAAACCACTCTTGTTCAGCAGTGAATAGAAGCCTACAGTAAGGAGGGCCATTGTGATTTATGCAAAGTTGTTATCTAAGCTTATCAATATGCTCTTACTGTGGTTATGGATGGTCAGTAAACGATGATGGTGTTTAAAATAAAAAGCCCTCTTGCAAGTCTCTTGAAGACACCTTGACTTAAAGCCGAGTGTGTGTGTGTGTGTGTGTGTGTGTGTCTGTCTTGTCTTTCTGTGTATATAGCATGGAACAGAAGAGGTCACATCTGAAGAAGAGGAGGAGGAAGAGATGGGAGAGGTGAGTGAATATCTTTTTTGTCTGAAAACCTAATGTTATCTAATGTATTGCTGTGTTGAGTAGGATGTGCTGGCTGTGCATTTATGAATCACTTGTTTATTTCGCTCCCATCTTAGTCACACAGGATTTGAAAGAGGAATGTTAAAGCTGTGAAGATGCCAATTTTAGAAATGACTATGACATATTCACATGATTATGAGTATTGGCAATAGTGTTGAACTGTATCCAATTTTTGTTCCCTTTGAACCTTACCCAAATTCTACCCCGGTATACACAGTATTACCGTTGCGTAATACCTACTTCTACTTTGTTTTATTTTCTGGCTTTAAACTACATTTTGAAAGATTAATTTGAATTTATCATGATTAAGTTAACTTCACCAAATACTCACTTTTAATACATTCTTTATTCCAATGATATTCTTGTGAACAAGGAAGGTTTTTTTTTTTTGTATCGCATCTTTTGACTTTGCCCTGGCGTTGACTCCTTAGCTGTTTCTATTTTTCATGTTACAGGCATTGCTGGACAACAAGAAAATGTTTAAAATGTATGAAATATAAAATGTGCCCCTTTGGATTCTATTGCTTTAAACATTATTTGACCAGAACCACAAACTGATATGCATGCAATCTTTTCTTTTGTAGTATGCACAATTGTTTTTTTTTGTCCAATTGGTTTTTAATTTTTTATTATAACCCTAAACTTCCACACAGTAATTCAGATATGGTAATACAAGTGAAGAATACATAACGTGGATTGATTTCTGACCCAGTATGTCCAAATTCTTCCCCTTTTAGGACATAGAGGACCTGGACCACTACGAGATGAAAGAGGAGGAGCCGGTGGACGGGAAGAAGTCAGAGGACGACGGCATCGAGAAGGAGAACCTGGCCATCCTGGAGAAGATCAGGAAGAACCAGAGGCAGGACCACCTGAACGTAAGTCACTACTCTGTAAGTGCCCAACGTCCATTTTATACTAGATTAGCACATTTGAGTTTGAGATTGCATTCTTTGCATTGTGATTAATGTGTAATCTGTATGTATACTGTATGTACCTCTGTTTGGAAACTAAATCTGTTGTTTACTTGCCTGTTAATTGATCAGTAGTGTTCAATTTTGCAGCTATTTTTATATTTAATTTTTATATTTACTGTGTCAAATGTCCTTTTTTTAAAATATTATATTTAGTCAACCTCATGTCTTTGTCTATTTTAGTCAACTAAAAGTTAGATCATTTAGTCTCATCTTTTGTCAAAGAAAACATAAACTATTGTAGTTAAGTTTTAGTCGAAACTACAATAGTAACTGCACCTTTGAGTGTATCTAATCAAATTTTTTTTATTATTATTTTAGTCAATCTTATTTAATAAGATTTGATCTTATCCTTATCTGATGGTTGAATGATTAGGAAGGCAGCTTTGCAGAAAGTGTCTGGCCTAGTGGTCTCACACGAGGAATAGTGTTGAAATGACCAAACCCCACAAAACATATCGTTTTAAAAAAGGTGCTACCATTATGGTTCGCAAAACATTTTCCCCAGGACCTTACCGCACATCTAGATTTAATGTAGATAGAATTTATGTATGCTCACTCCTGCAGTAGAGGTGACTTTGCTAAACAACACACAGGGAATAGTGTTTGAAAAGGGAGTTATGAAACAAGGCACTGAGGAGACATTTTAAATATAGATATCAGACAGGAGGCAATGTGACCTGTTTGTGAATGTGAACCCATATTCCCCACCTTAGTGTTTGTCCCTGAAGGCAACACAGAATTGTATGAAGAGTTGTTTGTGCTTCTGGGTCTTATTCTCTCAGCTTACTCATCACACTGTTCAATGGCTCTGCTGTGGGGCCCGTCCTTGCTATCTGGAATGTGTCGCAAATGCAATTATATCCTAAATATGAAACCAGTGTTGCGTGCTATTCATCCAGATTTCCTTTCATATAACTATATTTTAGGGGTTTAGTCAAATATTCTCTGCAGCGCTTTACTGATATAATATTGAGAGGAATAAAGCTTTCTCTTTTGATGTTGGCCTACGTTAAAGGCCTACTTCAAAAGTACTACTTCACAGCTGGGCAAACTGTAGGGTTAGACAGTGAGACCATAAAACACTTTGCCTTTTCTCAGGCTAGGATGAACCGATTTCTAAAATGTTTGCATATTTATACTACATAGGATCTCAGAGTTCAATACACCTTCATATTTCCAACGGTGAAGTATGTCTTTGAGTACATATGACAGGTTTACCATCACAGTGACATGCAAAGCTCTGTGTTCTATGTATTCGACTATTGTGTAAATTGTTAGCCTCATAGCATAATTGCCTAAATCATATTTACTCTACTCTACTTTTACTCTACATCTACTCTACATCTACTTTACCCTACTCTATAACACTTAAAATATGACTTAGGCAATTATGCTATTAGGCTAACAAAAAGTAGATGTAGATGTAGAATAGAGTAGATGTAGAGTAAAAGAGTAGAGTAAATATGACTTAGGCAATTATGCTATGAGGCTAACGAAATGTTAATCATTTGGTGCACTCATGTAAATAGGTGTGTATAGCTGACACGTATATAAGACGATGTATTCATAAATATTGTTTATTGGCTTTATAATCTTTTATTGTTAGTTTTTTGTATTGTTTATGTATGCTGTCACGCTTACTTTTATTTGATTTTTTAAAAACATATATTTGTTCAAAATAAAGAAGAAATGGATGAATGATTGTATTGTGACGGTTGTGTTCTTGTTTGCAGGGCGCTGTGTCTGGGTCCGTCCAGGCTTCTGATCGCCTGATGAAGGAGCTGAGAGAGATCTACCGGTCTCAGAGTTACAAGACGGGTATGTACTACACAAGGGCCCGGGCTGTAATACCCTACCCCCCCGGGTATTTTAAAATAGCAACAGTTTTCCTTTAACTACTGCTCTGAAGAAAATGCTCTAAAAGTGATGACAGAACTCCTGTAAATGATTGAGGCCTAATTTGTCAAATAAAGAACCTGTCAAAAAATAATTGGATATATCCCAACCCTTATGTGCACTTTCAAAGATCTTCTATTTGTTGAACAGCTGAGTCAAAAAGTCACTTAGTTGGGAATAACTCTACCTGGAAAGCAGCACATATTCTTAGAAATCCCTTACGCACACTAACCATCAATAGGATCCTCTTTATGACTGTTCTTTTACGAGGTCAGCTCCTCCCCCACTAGGTGCGGTGGCAGCTCTGTTAGGCTACTGTACCTGCTACTGTTCCCTGCAAACGTTTGTTGTTGTGTGTTGTGTCTATAAGCTAATTTCCAAGCTTTACTCCAAAGTTTAACAATGAAATGTTGTATTCTTTTACAAACGACACACCGTCCAAATCTATCTTTCATATAAATGCTTCACCTTTGAACAAGACTTAAACAAATTATTGTTTCAGAATTCACTGACACTGGTTTGAGAGCAGAGAAACCAGTTCTACTACATTTTATGTTTTGCCTCGTCGCATTATCTTTTAGTTTATTTAACGAAAGAGGAGTTGGAATAAATGTTCTAAACTTCAATGTTTTAATTTCTTTTGCAGGCATCTATTCAGTGGAGCTTGTGAGCGACAGCCTGTACGAATGGCACGTCAAACTGCGGACGTAAGTAACTTTGCGTTGCATCTCATATATCATTTTCTTTTTCCTCTACTGACTTCAACACAGACTGACTGTATAATTGAATGTCCAACAGGGTGGATCCAGACAGCCCCTTACACAGCGACTTACAAGTCCTGAAGGAGAAGGAAGGAATGGATTACATTTTACTAAACTTCTCATATAAAGTGAGTAGAAACTGACGCTGCATTCTTCAAAATTAAAACCCCATCAAAGGTGGAGTCAGTGTTTCGGGAGAACGCCTCTTTTCAAAATAACTTTTTGTCAAAATCAGTGAATATCTCCTCACGATTGTAAACAAAGGGTATGTAAAAAACGGGGGCCCACAATAGCTAGCAATATACCCTTTCACAGAGCCTAGGCTGTGTATTATCACTGGATTTATTTTCAGCACACACACACAGAATGGACGGTTAGCAAATCGTGGGGAGATATTTACTGATTTTGACAAAACATTTTTTTTGGCAATAAACGTTCTCCAGAATCACTGACTCCACCTTTTAAAGTCTATAAACAAACAATTTGTCATTGTTATTTTTTCTACAGGATAATTTCCCGTTCGACCCACCGTTTGTCCGGGTGGTGTCGCCTGTGCTGTCTGGAGGGTGAGTTCTTTTTAACTGGTTCACTTCTTCTCCCTATTCAAGTTGAGGCTGAGTTCAATTGTGTTCATCTGATTAAACCCTTTTTATCTCTGTCCGTTGCTGTAGTTACGTTCTTGGAGGAGGGGCCCTGTGCATGGAGCTACTCACCAAACAGGTATTTCATATACGTGTGTTTTTGTAAAGCCGTAAGGTGAGACATAGCAGGCGAAAATATTGTTTTTTATTTTATTTTGAGATTTAAAAAAATCTGTTGTGTTTCTGAAACAAAAAGGCTTTGGCTTATAATTACGCTGTATCCAAAATATATTGGGTAAAAACTTTAGACACTAATATGATGAAAGGATTAAATACATATGTTATTGTATTTTTCCAACATCTAGATTTTAATTTTAATTTTTTTTTAAGAGATGTGAATTTAGTTTGCATCTTGTTAAATTTATTAGATATTGCCTCATTTGCACATTTATTCAAACACTTCTGAAAAACAATATAATACCAAAAATAATTGTTAGTCGATGTAAGTTATTCAACTAGCAAGGATTCATTACGATATCTATTAGTAAAAAACATACCCCTATTCACCTGCAATGTCTCACCTTAAACATATGTGAATTTGTCCAGCATCCTATTGAATTCTACTTACTCTAGATAGTATTTTGCATTGGTTTAACATGTTTCAAAGCTACTCTCTTATTGACATTGTGTTTGTCCTGATTGCAGGGTTGGAGCAGTGCCTATTCCATTGAGTCTGTCATCATGCAGATCAATGCCACTTTAGTCAAAGGGAAAGCCAGAGTGCAGTTTGGAGCCAATAAAGTAAGTGAGGTGAAGAACCAGCGCTTTTTCAAATCACTTCAGTAACTGTCCTGTGATTAACATTGAGCCCACATAGTGTGTGTGTGTGTGTGTGTGTGTGTGTGTGTGTGTGTGTGTGTGTGTGTGTGTGTGTGTGTGTGTGTGTGTGTGTGTGTGTGTGTGTGTGTGTGTGTGTGTGTGTGTGTGTGTGTGTGTGTGTGTGTGTGTGTGTGTGTGTGTGTGTGTGTGTGTGTGTGTGTGTGTATGTGTGTACTTCTCCTGTTTTTGTCCGTATTGTTTCATTTAAATCTAGCTGGAGTGAGGTTCAGCCTAGAATGGCCGATGTAGATGCTTGCCCCTTTTGCAGTTTTGTGCTGCATTTGGCTTTTGCTGTCATTTTTTTTCCTTTGTACTTGTACACTTCTTAAATGAAACCTAAAGTGTAAGCAGAGCAGCTTTACCTCTGTCTCTGCAAGGATGAGAGTACTGTGTGTGGGTCAGCCATGTTTTTGCTTTGCTCAGTTAAACAAGCTTCAGTTGCGGTGTCCAGAGTCTAGTGTTAATGAGATGGGAGCCGTTTGGTGGCTGAATTGATTATAAAACAAGGGGATCTGTTTCATACGGCCATGACAAAGACGACTACATACAGTAACTTGATAACATGCTGAGCAGTGGTTATTGGGATCTTCTGTATAGTCTGTCTAGTGTCTATTGTTTAGCCTTCTTAGCCATTAATAAGGTTGTACTACTTAAAACTGGATTTGCCTGCTGCTGACCAATTGCAGGAACCACGTTTTAAATGAGCAAAACATTGTTCACAATTTATGGTCGTCTTTCATTTAATTTGGTGGTTTATATTAGTATCTGTGTGTAAGTACAGGTGCAGAGCCAGGTCGTGTGTGTGTGTGTATGTGTGTTCTGGTCTAAATGGCCCAACAGGGGAAACTGTGTGTGTGTGTCTTCTGGTCTAAATGGCCCAACAGGGGAAACTGTGTGTGTGTGTGTGTGTGTGTGTGTGTGTGTGTGTGTGTGTGTGTGTGTGTGTGTGTGTGTGTGTGTGTGTGTGTGTGTGTGTGTGTGTGTGTGTGTGTTCTGGTCTAAATGGCCCAACAGGGGAAACTGTGTGTGTGTGTGTTCTGGTCTAAATGGCCCAACAGGGGAAACTGAGTGTGTGTCTATTATCCTACACCACAGACAGTTTTAGTTCTTGAAATTGGAGATAGTAAGATACGCTTTTTTAAAACAGCTGTCATTGCCGTTTCCTGTTCTGTGCTGTCATCATAAACGCATCACACCCCTCCCTATCTTTACTTCCATTTCTTCATCTTTTTCACTGCAGAACCAGTACAATCTGGCCAGAGCGCAGCAGTCCTACAAATCCCTGGTTCAGATCCACGAAAAGAACGGTGAGTGTGTGTGTCTGTCTGTCTGTCTGTCTGCCTGTCTCCAGTTTCATACAAAGCACATAACTGACCTTGTTTACTGAAACCAAAGCCCTCCCGTGTTTCAAAGCAGAGGAAAATGTGTTCTTAGTATTGTTACGTGTGTACCAAACATGGACGAATATGTACTTCTATGAAGGGCACATTATAATTACTATTACATCATCTTTGTTATTAGACTCTAGGCCCATTCAAAAACACACAATACAAACAATAGACAACATACACATATATTAGAATTAAAAGCATTTCCACCACTTATATCAGGCCAATTATAATAATAGACCAATGTCTCCATAGTCTGGTAGCGTACTGTGCTGTAATTATGCGTGTGATTCACTCTACATTCAAACTGAATTAATAACAACATCACTTTTGCTGTGCTGTCACCATGACTGTTTGAATCTGTAACTGAAGACACCATTTCTCATCTCACATTACCCAGTATTAACCCTTGAGGTTTAAAATATCTTACTGAACTAACAGTAGCCCCAAGTTAATTAGTTATTGAAGCCTACATAAAAAGCAAAAAGACACAAGCTATTGTCAAGCATGTCCTACTAAAATAAATCAACAAACTCGATTATTCAGACCTTTTGCCGCCTTCAGCTAAGAACTTGAAGAGTGTAACACACAAAAAAAAGTATTCTAAATGAAATAGACTAAATAATATTAATAAACATAATTTGGGGAAGGTTTTTTTTAAGGTATCATAAGTTGTATACAGCCCAGCCCAACCCTACGATGCACATGCAAATAATAAGCTACATGTAACCCTGAGGCTATCGGTGCTGTATTTTTATTTATTATTATTTAACCTTTATTTATACTATATCATCTAGGTGTGACCCTCATTTGCAGTGATGTCGAGAAACAAAAACAACAATACATGCACAATATACAATGCAAATACATCAAATACACAACAAGCTGTTAAAGAGAAACATTTTAGACAGAGGTGTAGAGTGGCTGGAAATAAAATAAAATTGGTAAAAGTACAATACGGCCTAATTAAAACAGTTACAGTTAGAGTTTGGTAGATTTAAGATAGTATGTTTAAATACCGAGTATGCATGGTGACTGTTCATTGTTGTTATGAGTTAACTAATTAATCATTCTTTGTCATTGTTTTTCCCTCCAGGCTGGTACACACCCCCTAAGGAAGACGGCTAAAATGGACGCTTGCCTTTTCCTGCACTGGGACCACACGTCTTATATTAATCCCCCCCTCCCCCCCCTCCCTTCTTGCGACCAACGTATATTTTTATTTTATCCTTCAAAAACCATTTTGTTCTCTAAATGAGAGTTTCAACTCAAAACCAAATTCCTCATTTAGTGACACACACACACACACACACACACACACACACACACACACACACACACACACACACACACACACACACACACACACACACACACACACACCCCTACACCTCTGAAACAGACATCCTAGCTCACCTGGATGTGTCCTCTTCTTCAGATATTTATCTCTCTGTACATCTGTTGTCTTAAACAATCTAATTCCCCCCCCCCCCACACAGACACACGCGACATTTAATCACCGCAAATCCAGGAAAAATGGCGGACTAAATATCGCTTTAAAAAGTTAGCGTTTGGTTTTTGGCGTCGGAGCATGCCGAGGTTACTTACTTGCTGGCTTGTGAGTTGAAAAGGTTTGCGGCATGGCTTTATCCGACGCAGTGTGACGCTCCAGTCGCCCTGGAAACTGGACAGACAGACAGACAGGCAGGCTGACTTGGATCCGAGAAATGGCATGCGACATTCCCTACAGTGGCTGGGAAGGGACATTTAAAAAAAAACGCTGGTGTTTTTGGAAGAAAAAAAAACACTGCCTTTTTCTCTCCAATGGACCAGCCTCTGTAATAATTGTGCTCATGTATTATCTTTGTAAAATGCCAAGATCAAGACCCCCCCGCCCCCTCTCTCCTCTGGAATAACATGCTTCTGAGGGCCGCTTGCTTTAAAAAAAAAAAACTCTTAAAGTTTGACGGATGCCCTAAGGTACAGAGGAAACATGAAGACATTGCAGCCTGGGTGGGGACTGCCCATGATAACGAACAGCCATCTTGCTAATGCTACAAAAGCTAGCAAAAAGCTGTCATCGTCATTACAACCAGAAAACTGGACTTTAAAAAAGGGTTTGGTTGTGCTGTTTTCGGCTTGGCAAAAATATACAAGGAAAAGAAACATGGCCAGGTCAAAAAAGCTATGGGGCGTGTTTTGGATTTTGGATCACACTGTATATGTAGTTGATTTTAACTCCACGTGTAAACATGTACATTTGTATTTCTGCAAAAAGGATTTAATTGTTTATAATGTAACCTTGTCTGGGGTCTTTGGCTGGGCAAAGACTGTATTATTACTATATATAAAAAACCCTTGACTATTAAACAGCGGGGGGCAACTTGCAACTTCTCTCTCAACAAGACTCATTTAGAATAAGGAAGAAAAAAAAATTGTGGATATTCTTGCGGAAAGGAAACAAAAGTACACCATGTTCTTATGTATACGCTTAATGACTACTGCGGTTTCAATTCTCTTTATTTTATATATATTTGATTTGTAATCCTCATGTTATATTGGCGACATTGAACGCACCATTCCCGCCCTTTTTATTTGATGGCACCTCTGTCTCTACAAACGGCCGTGAGATGAGAATAATAATGGCATAGACACACACAGCTGTTTCTGGCAAGAGGTTTGTCTTTTTTTTTTTTTTTTTTTTCTTCTTCATATCCAATCAACTCAAACCGGACGAACCTCAGTAAAGGCTATGCAGTGAAGACACAGTCAGATTATTTTTTTTTTGTAATGAAGAAAAATAAGTCTTAAACGGCATTAGTCGCCTGCTTATAGTTCTCGTAGCTGGTTCACATCCTGAGCACTTTGCCAATTACTGTAGTCGTTACAAAAGTCTCGGAAAAGGGAGGAAAAGTAACCTTGGACTTTTCCTAGACCATTCAGCCTACAGATTTCAATTCACAGCAATAATCTCTCGACCATATATACCTTCTGGCTTCTAGGGGTGTAAATAGCTGCTTTCATCACAATACGATATTAAATCGATATACCGGATAACGATACGATACTTGCCGATATCACGATACACATTCAATTCGATTTTAGAGGCCTGCGATCAATATGAGACCATATATGACCATTTAACACAACCTGACACATTGTTATCAACAAAACAAAACAAAAAAATACGATTATACCATTTTATTTCTGAGCTCTTCCAGGCATTTAATTGAATAACAGTCGAAATATTGTCACACACAGACCTTCGAAGACACTGTCAAAATAAAAGCCTACAGTATATAAAAGACGGCCTTATGTATTGATGCTATTAAATATTTCGGCAAATAAATCGATATATCCATCTATCATATCAATGTATCGTTCGTTACACCCCTAGTAGTGGCTTCACACCTGGGAAGATAGAATGGAGTCTGTTACCATTTCCAGTAATATAGTTGTTTGTTGGTTTTAATTAATTAACATTTTGTTCTGATTTTGCCACAAAAGGAAAAGGCAAGGACCCAGCTCTTCCCATTATAGCACCTCTCTGGTTTACTATTCATAATAACCACTCTCGGCACTGCTGTTTAAAAAAAATCCCCAACAGCGCGCCCCGGGTTTTCTTTTGATGTACAATGTGAATAATATGCAGAAAAAAACTGTGTGGAGCATTCCAATTAATGCAGTTACACGTTTGTTGTGGGTGTTCTTCTATTGTGTGGTTACCTTGCATTTGTTTTTTAAGTATATTGTCCTGAAAAGACCAGCATAGAAAGCTTAGTTATGCTAATTATTACACCAGTCATTCCTCGTTTTTTTTTAAGTTTATTTTTTATTTTTATTTTTTTTCTCAGCAATATAATTTACCTTAAGTCATCAACACCAATATCAGAAAACCGGTAGAGATGAGTGCAAAACATAAACCTAATTTTTCTTATTTAAATGTATTATTATTATTATTTTTTAAAGGCTTAAGCCGGATATGTATAACAAGTGTCCACCCTTCCTTTGTCTTGTTTCACCGCAAGCGAAAATTCTCTCAACTTGACTACGGAACATTTGGCATGGTTGTTAGCTGTTGTGATGCCATTTTGGTGATGAAATTATCACTTCATTCTGGTCACATCCTTGAGCCCCCCCCTCACACACACAGACACACCCACACAGCCCTCACACACACACAGCCCTCCCCTACCCACCTGCATTCTCTGGAGAGTCAAACTCAGGGATACATATAACTGCACAGTGCACACTCGAATTTGCAACGGATTGCTTCAGAATATCGTCATGAAATGGCAAAAGATTTTTAAATGTGTCAATCTTTCTGCTGTTGGGCTCATCTTAAAAGTCTACTTACACGGTATTGCGGTGTGTTGAATGTCAATTTTCACATGCTTGGCAGTTGCGATTGATAAAAAATAAAATATAAACTATTTTTGGGGGAATAATCACACACGTGGAGCATGGATTATGCTCCCATCCTCAAAATGACCTTGCACTGGACGAGGGACTCTCAATAATCTCCCCTGTCTTGTTGATATTGCTGTATTTCTGCATGTCAATACTTATCAATGGGTGTTTTCCCTGTTAGCTACTGAAGGCAAAAAGAATGATAGGGTTTGGTGGTAGAAAAACTGACTTTTACCCTTTTTCATAATTTGTTTACTTCCTACATCAGTGCACAGGAATCATTTCTCACTGTGTGTGTGCGCTAATCTAAAACCAGGTCAAATACTATACAGGACAAATGGACTTAGAAGACATCCTACCTTTAGTCGATTCAACTTTTAAAATATGCCAGGATTTTCCCAACTTGGAAGTAGCAGTGCAGATGTGTGTGCCACCAGAACAATTATGAAGCCCCACATCTTTAGCGCAACCTTTCGAATTATTGAAATAGCTGTACTTGTGTCCGTTGTGCATTGAAATAACTGTTTTTTTTTTAACTAACAACCACCTTTCTTGGTCAAGCGACATATTTGGTCTGAGGTTCTGCATTAGCCGGATTCTATGGGTTCTTTTCCCCTTTGCTTCATTGACTGCAGTGGCCGCTAGCCGGGTTATAAAGTTATGCACTGTTAGCATGCTTTTGGGTTTGGTTTTATTCTTTTTTTGTTTTATTTTTTTTTCCATTGCAAGGGTGATTTTGACCATGTAAAGTAATTTGTAAACTTGCATCAAGTTTATGAATAAAGAATTTTATGAAATATCTCGTTGATTGTGTTTGAAATAGTTTTTTCTGATGTCAATAGTATTTGTTTTCTGGATTTTTAAGCATAATATACAATCTCGCTGGCGTTGAATAAGAATGCTTCTAAATAGGAGCGTATGGCAATATTACTTCATATACAAGACATACATAAATAGCTTGCCATTACATGATAGCTGTTATACTTGAGCTATTGGTCCTATAGAGTATTTCTTGTGTTTTCCAGCAGATGGGGTGGTTGGTTTCAAAACAGTCAGTATATGCTCAATATTGACTAAATTATTCTAAAATATATATACCAAAGCAAAACAATATGTTATAGAAACGTCCAGCAAGTGCAATTTGGTTTTATGTAAGTCACCATCACACGTTCACACTGTAAAATAAATAAAAAACACAGTACATGGCTATACAAATATAAATTAATTAATTAATAACCTTTAGAGGAATGTCTCATACTGATACATATACACTTGGGTCAAACTACAGTATTATGTACAATAAACTGGACTGGACTCAGCACATCTCTTTGTGTAAAACAGCCTGGTGCATACAGTTCTTTTCTGTATTGTGCTGCGTTGGTGACATTGATTTAAGGACATTCTCTGTGGCTGTGCTGGAACTAAATAAGATAAAGGACACGATCGAAGCCGTCCTTGATAACCTCTCTGTGTGGCAGATGGGTGAGAATCTAACCGTTAGATCATTCACTGGA
>NC_137230.1:34254240-34256740 GCF_949987685.1 Ammodytes marinus
ACCTCGGCTGGAGAAAATGGAACATCAAGATGAAAGCGTAACCTCACCTTGTAACTTCACGTTTTGCTGTTTGACTCGATTGCTTTTATATGTTGCTGAAGAAATCTAAGTTTCTGAAACCACGAGAATAAAGCTATAGTGCGTAACTTTTCTTTTTCGGTTACATTCAAGCTGTCGCCAAACAAATTCAATTGACACAATGTTGATTAAGCCTATCAGCTTCACAACACACACTGTATTTCTCAGTATGGCAGTGTTTACAAACTGGTGTCGCCCCCCCGACACTGACACAGGAGCTCATAAAAAATCCTAAAAAGCACAGAATTTTTTTTTTTCAGTTGTTAATCCTACTGCTAAGAAAAAACCTGGACGTACAGCAGAAGGTATAAAATCCATTTGCGATCATCGAAGGCTTTACCTCATGTAGATGCACCGACAGTGTTGTTGGTATTACTCGAAATTCCTCATGTGGACGACAACAGAAGTTACGCATTATAGCTTTAAAACACTACAGATTCATTGTGTTATAAAATACAGAATAGAAAAACCGAACAGCTTTTAGAAAATCGGTGCTTTTATCCACCTTCGGCAAAGCTTTGTGACTGTCAACTCTAAGCCTCATAGTTCCGATGTTAAAGGAAAGGACTGCACAATTCACTCCATTCATTACAATACATCCACTATCCACAGAAGTCTTATATTATTCTGAGTATCCCACACACTTGAAAGAGAGCACAATTGCTTTCAGAACTGAGAGAGAGTGAGAGAATGACCTTCACGGGACTTTCACGTCTCCATTAACGGATTCACTTCAAATATATTCACAGTTTTTTTTTGCCTCTCAGGGCTGCAGCTAACGTCACAATCAAGAGCCCCAGAAACGCATACATTACACTAAAAGGCCAGACCTCGAAAAATCCAATTCTCCCCGGCTTGGAAGTATATGTAAATATTAATGATCCAGGGATATCTGCATTTTGCCTCATATTCTGGTGCTTTTATGGCTCTTAGTATTGAGATCAGATACAGTCATAGAGTGAGGACACTTTCAATCACTCAAGAGTCGCTGCTTACCATTGATTACATTAGAATACAGTACGGTCATTAGGCAAGGCAAGGCAAGTTTATTTATATAGCACAATTCAGACACAAGGCCATTCAAAGTGCTTTACAGGGGCAAGATTAAAATACATAATACACATTAGAAAAGCGAATGAATAGAAATAAAACATTTAAAAGCTAATGAGTAGTAATGAGTTATAGTTTTCTTCTAGGGAAGTTGAGACACTGCAGGGGAATAGGGTAACAGTTTTAACTTGTACATATCATCATGAAACTTTGCCTGTTGATTACTTACATGAAGAGAATCATTGTTTTGTATGACAATTTTTTCATAAATGTTTGAATACATTTGCATATTTGGCAATATTATTATTATTTTTTTTTAAACCTTTATTTATACAGGTATATCCCATTGAGACCGAAGACTCTTTTGCAACTCTAAGCCTGCAAGATGGATGGTCCATTTCACGGAGACCTGTTTCCCTTTCCCACGTCACCATTCACACACACATTCATACACCGATAGCAGGCTAACTATCGACATTCACAATATCTAACTAATTGGGCGTATATTTGCGTCTCCTTAAAAAACAAAAAAAATTAGATGTTGGAAAAAGCCAAAAATAAATAAATAATTTTCATTTTTACAACATATTAGTGTCCAATGTTTTAACAGAACAGATTTTGGATAAAGCCTTTTTTTTCAATTTATAAATAAAAAATATATAATGTAGGCCTATGTTTTTTTTTTTATTAAATCACAAATAGATTTGTATTATTATAAATTTTTATTCATACTAGTTTGAAAAAAGACATGTTGTGGAAGCAAAATAGCCAAAAATCAAAAAATTGACAATTGCTTGAAAAAACAATAGTTTTGCCTGCAGTGTCTCGCCTAAAAGCCAAAAAAAAAAAACATAATTAACTGTAATCACACCTGTGTGTTACCTGCTTTCACATGTCAAAATGTCTCCTGTGAGAGATTGTCGAAATAATTGAATGTGAAGTGAAGTGGCCCAATCAGTAAACAGATAAGTTGTGTTTTCTCTAAATTCCCTGTTTCCTGAAATGTGTTTTTGTGCTTCAGGGCCACCGTAGAAAAAGTTATAAAGAGTGGATCAGAAGTCCAATTATAGGGAAGGAGATTTCTGGGGTCCCATAAATATAAACACAAGTACCACCAATTTCACCCACGATATACTCTGACCTGCAAAACAAACTACACTTTTTAAAGATACCTGTACGAGCCCGATTTAAAAGTACATTCTCCCAAAACACATTTTTTATCTGCTTATCATTGGTGAATTAGTAATTTTCACTTTTTTCCAACAGAACTTCTAAGTAGAGAAGAGTGCAGGGCCTCCTTAGACAGTTTCCAAGCTTTGAAATCGATGTTCAGACAATAATTCAGACCCATTTCTCCTGCTGGGTGGATGGC
>NC_137230.1:34261740-34286740 GCF_949987685.1 Ammodytes marinus
AGTAATTACAACAACACTGTCGGTGCATCTACATGAGGTAAAGCCTTCAGATGATAGCACATGCATTTCATACCTTATGCTGTACGTCCGGGTTTTTTCTTTGCAGTAGAATCAACAACTGAAACATTTCTTGGCTGCATATTGAGCTCCTGCACAAGTGTCCGGGTTGTTGACACCAGTTTGTAAACGCTGCCATACTGAGAAATACAGAGAGAGGTCTGTGGAGCTGATAGGCTTATTCAACTTTGTGTCAACTTGTTTGGCGATGGCTTGAATGTTACTGACTCAAAAAGTTTCGCACTATAGCTTTAACGCTAAGATGTGCTCACCACCTCCAAGATGTAGTTGTATATTGATCAAGCCTGTATTGTTTTAGCTGTGAAACAAACTCCCTCTCAACATCAGATCAGCTGAGTAAGAGTCTCATCTTCTCCCACTCTGCCCCCTCAACATGGAACTAAAGCTATCCGGCTTAACTCCCTCAAGGGATTTTAAATGTATTATATATATTATTATATGTATTATTAATTATTTTTTATTTTCTTATGTATGATTATATGTAAAATCTTGATTATTTACACACTTGCACTTTGACTTTGATGATAATATTTCTAATGTTTTACTTTATGTATTGTGTGAACCTTGCATATTACACATTGTAAATAAAAGACACATGTACCTTCTCACACACACACACACACACGCGCGCACACACACACACACACACACACACATACAGTACATGTACACACACACACACACACATACAAACACAAATGCACACACACAAACACACACACCACATGCACACACACGCGCACACAAATACTGCACACACACACACACACACACACACACACACACACACACACACACACACACACACACACACACACACACACACGCTCTCTCATACATGAATGGCATGAAAGAACAATTACCTGTCAGCCTCACGTCACATCTCAAGGTAATACATGCGCAGGTATACACATATATTATTATATTTGTCTATATTATTTTCACGAGCTGACTTCTCACTCTCCCCCATGGCGTGCTTGACTGGCGGCCTGGAGCAAACCTCAGGACAGCAACAACACAGCAGCATTCATACACATGAGTAATGCACCTGGGCTCTTCAATCAATTACCGTGGCTCCTGACATGACACTTTTCAAATCAACGGGCGGCCCCACCTACATACAGTAGCCTACCTCTCATGCTGTGGCAGCCAGGCCAAATGAACAAACCAGTGAAGGATTGTGCGGTGTTCTGTTTAAGATTTATGGGAAAATTAAAATGTCCTCATTTATATTAGTCATTTACACCTCTGGGCACCTCAAGTCTTTGCTTTTGAAAAATGTGTTAGCTGTAATGTTGAATATAGGCACCTCATTTCCTTTTTTAGTTAAAGGTGCACTATGAAGTTTCAGGGTAAAGGGGGTTTGTTTACATTTGCAAAGCCTGCAGTTAGTTTGAAAAACATATTTACATATAACTCTTAGTATTGAATAATTCTATCATCGTAAATTATGATGCTGAATTATTTTGAGGTTGTACAGCATAACCTCAAACTAAGCTAGACTATATTTGTAAACCAAGCTGTTGGCCACTGCTGCTGTAAATAACAACAGTGAAACAGTAACTTTTCAGGGCTTTTGTTTTCTTTCCAGGTATCACATTTTCCTGTCCGGGAAATTTGTTTGTTCAGTTATGAGAATATACCTGTTAGAAAATGTTCACTTCTCTGACTCACCCAAAGTTACATAGTGCACCTTTAATGTCACTATCAACCCCTAAATGTATTCTTTCTTTGTGGTTCTTATGGGAAAGGGTTAATCCAAAAGTTGGTTAAAAAAAAATGTTTTGTGATATAGCAGCCACGTCGCTTCAAGCTGTTTAAATACCACTCAGCACTGCAGGAGGTGGCCTTTACAAAGTTCCATGTATCATAACAGTGATGACTCAGCAGATTTTTAGGAGTATATTGCAGGGCTTAATTTGCACCGTCAACTGAAAATCAAATGGGTGTCGCAGTACGTGGCAAGGGGGGACGGGGGGGGGGGGGGGGAATTAGAGTCATATGTTTGCAGGAGTTAAGTGTTTAAACGCCAGGATTAAAAGCATTAGCGAGTTCCCATAACAACCGGGGTTGCCGAGAGGTTTTTTTGACAGCAGGGAGCAGCAGATTGGAAAGGTTATGAGGGGAAAAGGTGCGTGCGTGTTTAGAAAATTGCTGCCATGCTGCCAACTTTAATAGGCAATGTTGTCAGTCTACACGCAGTAGTAAATCCAACCGACGAAAACAAATCCTGACCCCTCCAACGACTGTTTCATATCAACAGCAAAGTCTAGTTCAAGTGTCTTTATTTGTGATACGTTATTTACAACAATTGCAGTTGCTGGCATTTAATTGATTATGTATCCGGCTCGCTCTAAGGTAGCATACAAAAATAAGAACAAAGAAAAACACACAATGGTACCGTGCCCAAGCCCGATCGACGGCTAGCTTGTTTGACCAGCGTGAGTGCTCCGTATACCTCGCTGGTGCACGCTCCACTTCCCTGGCCCTGGCATGTTAGGAAGAGGTGTGTTTCTGCATGGTACATATGCTAATTTACGAGCGCGAGCCGGCACTAGCACACGCATAAATGGCTTCTGAAGGGACCATAGACAGGGATATGTGATGGATTGAGTGTAAATCCTGATGGTATTTAATATATCCCGTCGGTAATGACCTGTTCCCAGAGATTTGAATAATGAGGTGAGAGCTGGCAGGGATCTATAAGGGGATGAGCACTTCATCTATCAGGTTAAGATGTGACAGTCCACAGGCAGATACGAGTCACAACTACAGGAGCTAATGCCGTACGTTTTTATCCTTCTTTTGTAGCATGCAGGTTAAGGATGGGGGTGAATGTTGATGATAGCCGAGCGTCAAACCACACAAAAAGTTTGTCAAATAAGTTGGTTTGTTAAATAAACGAAGAAAAAGGTGCAATTTTTATTCTTTAGATCACTTTCAACTCTGTGTGTGTGTGTGTGTGTGTGTGTGTGTGTGTGTGTGCGTGCGTGTATGTGTGTGTGTGTGTGTGTGTGTGTGTGTGTGTTTCTTGTCTGATCGTCTCCAGGTGTGCACCCTTGCCAGTGCCGTCACTCCTACAGCTGAAGCCACTCTGCCATCAGTGAAGGGCATAAAGCTGCCACACACACAGAGCTTCACTTCAGAGCCACGTAGGCCCAGTGGCTGAGTGGAAGGTGTGTGTATATTGCTCATAATAATAATAATAATTGATAGGTTTTATATAGCGCTTTATTGCCTAGGCACTCAAAGACGCTTTACAGGGTTCCTGGTTCAATTCGTTCACACACAGTCATACCGGTGGTGGTAAACTACTATAGTAGCCACAGCTGCCCAGGGGCAGACTGACGGAAGCGTGGCTGCCATTCAGCGCCAACGGCCCCTCCGACCACCACCTCAAACATACAGCAATCATCATGAGCTGTTGTTGTGTGAACCAAGACTTAGTCCAATCACCACACGAGTTAACTATCATCATCGCAGATCTGTCAGTGAGATAAAACATGATAAAAAACATCAAAACATCAACAATCTTTCTGTCCTCACACAATAAAATTAAAAAAGTGAAGCCTAGCTAAGAGCATGGCAATGCAACAGGTTGCAATATAACCCTGACAATGTTGGCCAATCACAAGCCTATACAATGTGCCTGTGTGTGTGTGTGTGTGTGTGTGTGTGTGTGTGTGTGTGTGTGTGTGTGTGTGTGTGTGTGTGTGTGTGTGTGTGTGTGTGTGTGTGTGTGTGTGTGTGTGTGTGTGTGTGTGTGTGTGTGTGTGTGTGTGTGTGTGTGTGTGTGTGTGTGTGTGTGTGTGTGTGTGTGTGTGTGTGTGTGTGTGTGTGTCACAGAGGTTAGAAGCAACAGGATTTTGGACATATTAGCCAAATCACTAGCCTGGAAATCCAGACCCTGATATCTTGAACGATAGAGGGTCTGGCCACGATCAATAGTCATTTCCAACTCAAGGGGCGGCTCCTACTCGTGCATTTCAAATGCCACTGCACGCAGTTGGATAGCACTACAACCAATCAGAGCGATGCACAAGGTGACGTATTAAGCCCTGTTCGTTTAGCGAACAGCTGTTAAACTGTTAAATTAAACTTTTGCCATGGTCGGTCGGCAAAACAGAGCATTCCACTTACTTGCTAATGAAAGATTTGAGTGCCGTCTTCCAAATCGTAAAGGGTCGAGGCCAAAGCAGTCTCAAACTCACACAACATATCCGCAGCCATCTTTGATGTTTACTATCACGGCTTCGACGTCGCATGCACGTCACTGTCGTCATCCGGTTACGTCCGCCCCAGAGCACCATACAAAGGGCTCTGGCCCGCCCATATTAGATAGAACCAATTGAAACGTGAGTCGGGATTTCTCGACTTTTTGAAAAAGCTTCAACGGAGAGTGTCCAGACCAACAGGCGCAGCAAATTTAATTGATTGTGGTTTTGAGTTTGTAAATATACATACTTAATTTATCCTTAATTGCATCCGATGGTCTCTCGTTCCCCACTGCTTTATTCACTTGTTAGTCCCTTATCTCCTAGACATTCCAGGCCCGTAAAAATGCTATTTAACAAGCCACATTTCTGAACTCAAATAGCCTTGCATCATGTAGTCTGTTAATCTCTTTGCACAAACTCCTAGAGGACATCCAGAGAATCCTAAATATAACGTTAAGATCCATTAAGTGGTAAATGTGAAGCTTAGAAATCCATTTAAATGTTTCTTCTCTTTTCTAAACACGTCTCTGGAGTTTAAGAGTTATTATAATGCAATGTGCATTAACACGCACGCACGCACACACACACACACACACACACACACACACACACACACACACACACACACACACACACACACACACACACACACACACACACACACACACACACACACACACACACACACACACACACACACACACACACACACACACACACACACACACACACACACACACACACACACACACACACACACACACACACACACACACACACGCACACACATTTTTGTACAGCTATACTTGTGAGGACACTCATTGACCTAATGCATTCCCTAGCCCCTTGCCCTGACCCTAGCCATCAAAACTAAATGCCTAGCCTGAACCCTTACACTAACCTTAACATACACCTGATTCATAACTGAACCTTAAAACCTAGTGTTAACCCTCAAACAGCTCCTTTAAAGGCCTGTCCCCAAGTGAGAACTGGCCAAAATGTCCTCACTTTCCAAAAAATGTCCTCACTTCTAAGTTCTAAAACTCTAATTGGCTCTGAGAAAAATAGTCGCACACACACACACACACACACACACACACACACACACACAGTTAGTAGAGAAAGTTTGGGAACTGTTAAGCAGAAGTAGCGTTGTCCTCTTTCTGTCACCGCGGCCTCTCTATTAGGAGCGAACCAGAGTCAGTCTAATTATCCATCCACTCCCAGCAAGCTGTGTGTTAATGGGCGGCTCCGGGCTTAAGTAGGCTATCTATATGCAAAGTCTCCTCTGATGAATTTCTTCATTATTTATTGTTAATGTATTACTGTATGGCAGAGAGGAGAGGAGAGGAGGATGCTGGTTCTACGCCATATTGCCTTTGTGAACAGTGTTAGGTGGGTTGACAGTTTGAACAAGGGCAGCGTGAACGATTGCAGATTCAAGTGGTTTATTTGTCATATGCAACAGCAGCAGTCATTGGCAATGACATTCTTAAAGAGCTACATCACCAGTGGTAATATGAAGGCATATTGAACTCTGAGATCCCATGTAGAATAGATGTGCAAACATTTTAGAAATCGGTTCATCCTAGCCTGAGAAAAGGCAGAAAGAGTGTTTTATGGTAGGAGACTGAGCGAAAAAAACTCAAAAAAATTCATTATATTATGATTATGATAGCGATTTTATATCGATAGAACGCCGGTTCCGTATGGGTGAAGTATTCTTGGTTAAAACCTCAGTCCTTTCACTCAACAGACACAATCCACTGCTGTAATGTGGACACAGCATTAGTCTTACACTACTTCCATTAGTCCTCAGATGCTCCCCAACACTTATCATGTCTTAACCTTGAGGTGGACCTCTGTGGATCTCTGGCCCTTTGGCCCTCTGAGCTCTATCCTTTCCCCCTGAAACAGGACCCGGTTTGTGGTGAGCCAAGCACCAAGCCTCCCGTCTCCATCACAGAGAGAACTTGATCTACTGACTGTGCACTTTGCAGCCTCACCACAAGCTGTGTGTGTGTGTGTTGTGTGTGTGTGTGTGTGTGTGTGTGTGTGTGTGTGTGTGTGTGTGTGTGTGTGTGTGTGTGTGTGTGTGTGTGTGTGTGTGTGTGTGTGTGTGTGTGTGTGTGTGTGTGTGTGTGTGTGTGTGTGTGTGTGTGTGTGTGTGTGTGTGTGTGTGTGTGTGTGTGTGTGTCCAACGTTTTTACAGAACATATTTCACAGTGCTTTTTTTCATATGCAAATATGACTATGTAAAAGTTTTGACAATATGTATCATAGATCAGACAATTAACATATACCAACAAATCCTTTTGTCATTAGTGCTGAAATTGGGTTGACATTTTTGGTTCAGAGTATTGGAAAAAATGTCCGTTAAAGCTGGTTGTATAGGAGAAATATACAGACACAAACAGACAAGGTTTAGTAGTTTTTTTTACCTGCCTGGGGCCTCATTTATAAAGCTTTGCGTGGGATTCACGTGGAAGCTGGCGTACGGAAGAAATATAGGATGTACGTGCGAACAAAAATATTCGGATTTATAAAACAGTGCGCACTCACGTCCTACGCCTGTTTCCCTTTATAAATCACAATCAACTCTAAATGTGGCGCAGCCTTTGCGGGCTTCACGTACCGCCCATATTTACCCATACATAGTCATCGACACGCCCGAATTAATATCCTACTGAGTGCATGAAGGCGGTAGTGGCAATCGCCGACTGAAAGGGAAATGGAAAAATAAACTCCACACGGTGTGGATCACTGCGGTCACCCCGAAGTACCCGTTGGAGAAGTGGCGAACAGGGAAAATATAGTTTGGTGGCAGTGTGAGCGTAAAGGCGATAGAGTGCAGCCTGTGGCGATCTCTGTGAACGCTGTGGCCGAAATAAAAAGAAGTGATCCGACATAAAAGTGGACGCAAACAAGTGCATATCCTCACACAACAGTGTTTGTGCCACGAGCGGGGGGCACTGAGACCCCCCATGAGATACAGATTCGGAGAATTCATCCCGGGGCAGTGACGGGCGGCGGAGGGTTAATAATAAACTTCACAGTCCCTTTCAAAACACAATTGCGACGTGCTTAAACACAAAGAAAAACACATAAATAAAACGGACTAAAAGCCGTGAAAAAAATCACAGTAGCCTATGTGATGTACAGTAGGCTTATCATTAGTGTATGAAAAGGTGCACTCCTGTCTGCCTGACTGAGGCATCGAGAACAGCGTCAGTGTAAAAGTAATAGGCTGTATTCCACCTCAATATTATCAGAATTAATTCCACAACATGCAGATAGGTTATTCTTTAATAACTGCAGAGCTTATTCGAACGTTGCTATTTTGTTTTTATTTGCACTCATATGTCTCCGTTTGTAGGCTATTTAAGATCCTAATTAGGGGGCCAAGCCCGAGTAGGGCTGGGACCGCGTTTTGCAGAGCAACGCGGTTCCCAAGCCCTGCGGGGCAGGGAACCCTATTGTTCTTGTAGGGATTATTAGGGGGCCAAGCCCGAGTAGGGCTGGGAACCGCGTTTTGCAGAGCAACGCGGTTCCCAGCCCGCAGGGCTGGGAACCCTATTGTTCTTGTAGGGATTATTAGGGGGCCAAGCCCGAGTAGGGCTGGGACCGCGTTTTGCAGAGCAACGCGGTTCCCAAGCCCTGCGGGGCAGGGAACCCTATTGTTCTTGTAGGGATTATTCTTTATTAGGGGGCCAAGCCCGAGAAGGGCAAGGGACCGCGTTATGCAGAGCAACGCGGTTCCCAAGCCCTGCTGGGCAGGGAACCCTATTGATTTAGTAGGAATTATTATTATTATTTGGCGCCCCTAAAAGTGGTGCTGCAGCCCAAACCATAAAGTTTGAAGACAAGCCACTTGTCGGGCTTATCCAGGTCCGTGCTGTGTACGCAGACACAAAAATTCAGACATGCCAACCACTAGGTGGCGCTACAACAAAGAAAAACGCGTTTGGGGCTATAACTTCCACACCGAAAGTCCGACAGTCAAAAACTTTATATCCACAGATGCCCACAAGTCAGCTGCATCTTTTGGGATAGGCCACGCCCATTTGCGTATAGATAGATTTTTTGCTACATCGCAAAAACTGTGTCAGTCACCAAAACACACTCCTCCTACAGTTTTCGCCCGATTTGGACGAAACCAAAAGCATTATGCTCTACCGACTCCGACGAGCAAAAGTTGGATACAGAATTTTTCTACGACCATCGGAAGACCAAACGGTAGCGCTTTAAATATTTGTTGATTAGCTACGTTTTACGTAGAAATTCATAAATCCAAAATCATAAGTCGGATCAAGTCCAAATTTTAAACATATGTTGGGGCTACCCTTAATTGCGTTCAATAAAAAATTTGGAGAATTTCGCCATAAGGTGTCGCCATAAACAAGGAAATTTTATATCTCCTAATTGGCCAAAGGAATTTTCTTAAAACTCACGGGAAACCATCAAGGGGCATACCCGAGTCTATATAAAAAATATGGCTAAGAAATAGTAATGTTTAAGGGACTTTTTAATACAATTAGATTTTCTTTTTTTCCGTCAAAGAAAAAAGGCGGGAATGCTAGCATGTCCATTGACATTACATTGTGCAATTAGCTCCGGCCGCCATTTTGTCAAGGCTGACAATCTGCTTTTGCTCATAACTCGCCAACCACACATCGCACATTAAAAAACTAGACATCCTCTTGTTTGGTACATTGAGCTGCATCTTTCTATCTAACGCAGTTTTGCGAATGTCATCCATAGAGGCCGCCAAAACCACAAACACTTTGTCAGTCACCAAAACACACACCTCCTACAGTTTTTGCCCGATTTGGACGAAACCAAAAGCATTATGCTCTATGGACTCCCACGAATAACAGTTGAGTAAATAATTTCTCTACGACCGCCGGAAGACCAAATGGTAGCGCTTCAAAGACTTGCACATTAGCTACCTTGTACTAAACTGCTCCTAAATCCAAAACGATTCATCCTATTGACACCATTGACAATTGACATTGTCCTATGGTTGGTTCTACTTTTTCCTTAAATTGCTCCAAAAGGGGGCGCCAAAGCATCTTTCTCTACCATGTTTCCGCCTTTTGGTCTATAACTCCCAAACCGAACATCCCACATTCAAAAACTTTACGTCCCCGGATTCCGTGAAGCGAGGGGCCGGCGCCGCGGACGACAACGCCCGATCCCGAGTCGCGCGGGACGGCTTGGCCCCCGTCCACAACTGCTTGCAGTTCTAGTTCTTATTCTTCCATGCGTAAAAGTGGTGCTGCAGCCCAAACCGTAAAGGGTTGGGACATGCCACTTGCATGGCTTATCCAGGTCCATGGTACGTACGCAGAGGAAAAAATTCAGACATCCCGGCCACTAGGTGGCGCTACAACAAAGGAAAAGGCGTTTTGGGCTATAACTTCCGCACCGAAAGTCCGACAGTCAAAAACTTTATATCCACTGATGCACACAAGTTAGATGCATCTTTTGAGATAGGCCACGCCCATTTGCGTATATATAGATTTTTCGCTATATCGCAAAAACTGTGTCAGTCACCAAAACATACTCCTCCTACAGTTTTTGCCCGATTTATACGAAACCAAAAACATTATGCTCTACCAACTCCCACGAGCAAAAGTTGGTCAAATAATTCTTCTACGACCATCGGAAGACCAAACGGTAGCGCTTTAAAGATTTGCGAAAATCCGTTAAAAAAAAAAAAAAAAGGGATTTTCTTGAAACTCAAGGGAGACTATCATGGGGCATACCTGAGTCTATGGCAAAAATATGGGCAAGAAATTCCTTTCTGGGCGGGACTTATTAAAAAAAAGAGTTTTTCAATTTTTTTGCCTGTTTTCGCCATTTCCTAAGTGTTTTGGCGGGAAATTCAAAAAAGTGTCTTTACAATGGAGAGGTTGACAATTGGATTTTGCTATAACTCCCCAACCGAACATCGCACATTCAAAAACTTGACATCTACTTGTTTGGTACATTAAGCTGCATCTTTCTATCTAACGTTGTTTTGTGAATGTCATCCATAGGGGGCGCCAAAACCACAAAAAGCAAAGAAAACTCGTTTGGGGCTATAACTTCCACACCGAACATCCCACAGTCAAAAACTTTATATCCACAGATGCCCACAAGTCAGCTGCATCTTTTCAGATAGGCCACGCCCATTTGCCTATGGGATTTTTTTTCCCTACATCGCAAAAACTGTGTCAGTCACCAAAACACACTCCTCCTACAGTTTTTGCCCGATTTGGACGAAACCAAAAGCATTATGCTCTACCGACTCCCACGAGCAAAAGTTGTATAAAGAATTTTTCTACGACCATCAGAAGACCAAACGGTAGCGCTTTAAAGATTTGCACATTAGCTACCTTGTACCAAACTGCTCCTAAATCCAAAACGATTCATCCTATTAACACCAAACTTCACAAATGTGTTTATCCTATAGTTCTCAGGTTGTTTCTACTTTTTCCTTAAAGTGCTCCAAAAGGGGGCGCCAAAAACACCCTTGAGCATCTTTCTCTGCGTTTTCTTTGCGTTTTGGTCTATAACTCCCAAACCAAACATCCCACATTCAAAAACTTTACATCCCCGGATTCCGTGAAGCGAGGGGCCGGCGCCGCGGACGACGACGCCAGATCCCGAGTCGCATGGGAGGCTTGGCCCCCGTTCACAACTGCTCGCAGTTCTAGTTAGGGGGCCAAGCCCGAGAAGGGCTGGGACCGCGTTTTGCAGAGCAACGCGGTTCCCAAGCCCTGCGGGGCAGGGAACCCTATTGTTTTTGTAAGGATTATTCTTTATTCTTTATTCTTTATTCTTATTCTTCCATGCGTAAAAGTGGTGCTGCAGCCCAAACCGTAAAGGGTTGGGACATGCCACTTGCATGGCTTATCCAGGTCCATGGTACGTACGCAGAGGAAAAAATTCAGACATCCCGGCCACTAGGTGGCGCTACAACAAAGGAAAAGGCGTTTTGGGCTATAACTTCCGCACCGAAAGTCCGACAGTCAAAAACTTTATATCCACAGATGCACACAAGTTAGATGCATCTTTTGAGATAGGCCACGCCCATTTGCGTATATATACATTTTTCGCTATATCGCAAAAACTGTGTCAGTCACCAAAACATACTCCTCCTACAGTTTTCGCCCGATTTATACGAAACCAAAAACATTATGCTCTACCAACTCCCACGAGCAAAAGTTGGTCAAATAATTTTTCTACGACCATCGGAAGACCAAACGGTAGCGCTTTAAAGATTTGCGAAAATCCGTAAAAAAAAAAAAAAAGAGGGATTTTCTTGAAACTCAAGGGAGACTATCATGGGGCATACCTGAGTCTATAAAAAAAATATGGGCAAGAAATTCCTATGTATGCCGGACTTATTAAAAAAAAGAGTTTTTCAATTTTTTGGCCTTTTTTCGCCATTTCCTAAGTCTTTCGGCGGGAAAATGGGAAAATTCAAAAAAGTCTCTTTACAATGGAGAGGTTCACAATTTCATTTTGCTCATAACTCCCCAACCAAACATCGCACATTGAAAAATGTAACATCCACTTGTTCGGTACATTGAGCTGCATCTTTCTATCAAACACAGTTTTGCGAATGTCATCCATAGGGGGCACCAAAACCACAAAAAGCAAAGAAAACGCGTTTGGGCCTATAACTCCCACACCGAACATCGCACATTCAAAAACTTTACATCCCCGGATTCCGTGAAGCGAGGGGCCGGCGCCGCGGACGACGACGCCCGATCCCGAGTCGCGTGGGAGGCTTGGCCCCCGTTCACAACTGCTTGCAGTTCTAGTTCCTATTTTTCTCCGCGTAAAACTGATGCTGCAGCCCAAACCGTAAAGGGTAGGGACATGCCACTTGCATGACTAGATCCAGGTCCATGCCTGGTACGCAGACAAAAAAATTCAGACATGCCGGCCACTAGGTGGCGCTACAAAAAAAGGAAAACGTGTATAACTTCCACACCGAAAGTCCGACAGTCAAAAACTTTATATCCACAGATGCCCACAAGTCAGCTGCATCTTTTGAAATAGGCCACGCCCATTTGCGATAGGATAGATTTTTTGCTACGTCGCAAAAACTGTGTCAGTCAACAAAACATACTCCTCCTACAGTTTTTGCCCGATTTGGACCAAACCAAAAGCATTATGCTCTACCAACTCCCACGAGCAAAAGTTGGTCAAATAATTTTTCTACGACCATCGGAAGACCAAACGCTAGAGCTTTAAAGATTCGATTTTTCGATATTGAACATTTCTTCTACTTTTTATTTGAAATGGTGCTGCAGCCCAAACCGTAAAGGGCTGGGACATGCCACTTGCATGACTAGATCCAGGTCCGTGCCTGGTACACAGACGAAAAAATTCAGACATCCCGGCCACTAGGTGGCGCTACAACAACGGAAAACGCGTTTGAGGCTTTAACTCCCACACAGAACGTCCGACAGTCAAAAACTTTATATCCACAGATGCCCACAAGTCAGCTGCATCTTTTGAGATAGGCCACGCCCATTTGCGATAGGATAGATTTTTTGCTACGTCGCAAAAACTGTGTCAGTCACCAAAACATACTCCTCCTACAGTTTTCGCCCGATTTGGACGAAACCAAAAGCATTATGCTCTAATGACTCCCACGAGCAAAAGTTGGTCAAATAATTTTTCTACGACCATCGGAAGACCAAACGGTAGCGCTTTAAAGATTCGCCGATTAGCTTCCTTGTAATACCTTGTACGTAAGTGATCATAAATCCAAAACTATACATCGTATCAAGACAATATTTTAAAAATATGGTCGTACTGTCCTAATGAACATCCTCAAAAAAAATTGGAAAATTTCGCCAAAAGGGGGCGCCAAAAACACAAAAAGTATACATCTCCTTATCCACTTGAGCATCTTTCTCTGCAATTTCTTTGCCTTTTGGTCTATAACAACCAAACCGAACATCCCACATTCAAAAACTTTACGTCCCCGGATTCCATGAAGCGAGGGGCCGGCGCCGCGGACGACGACGCCCGATCCCGAGTTGCGCAGGAGGCTTGGCCCCCGTTCACAACTGCTCGCAGTTCTAGTTATTAGGGGGCCAAGCCCGAGTAGGGCTGGGACCGCGTTTTGCAGAGCAACGCGGTTCCCAAGCCCTGCGGGGCAGGGAACCCTATTGATCTTGTAGGGATTATTATTATTATTATTATTCCTATTCCTTACGTACAAGTGGTGCTGCAGCCCAAACCGTAAAGGGTTGGGACATGCCACTTGCATCACTAGTTCAGACCCCCGGTCTCTCAGCATACAAAAAAATTCAGACATGCCGGCCACTAGGTGGCGCTACAACAAAGGAAAAGGCGTTTTGGGCTATAACTTCCGCACCGAAAGGCCGACAGTCAAAACCTTTATATCCACAGATGCCCACAAGTCAGCTGCATCTTTTGAGATAGGCCACGCCCATTTGCGATAGGATAGATATTTTTCTACGTCGCAAAAACTGTGTCAGTCACCAAAACATACTCCTCCTACAGTTTTCGCCCGATTTGGACGAAACCAAAAGCATTACGCTCTCCTGACTCCCACGAGCAAAAGTGGGTCAAATAGTTTTTCTACGACCATCGGAAGACCAAACAGTAGCGCTTGAAAGATTTGCGAAAATTCCTTAAAAAAAAAAAAAAAGGGGATTTTCTTGAAACTGAAGGGAGACTATCATGGGGCATACCTGAGCCTATGGAAAAAATATGGGCTAGAAATTTCTATGTGGGCCGGACTTATTAAAAAAAAGAGTTTTTCAATTTTTTTGCCTGTTTTCGCCATTTTCTAAGTCTTTAGGCGGGAAAATGGGAAAATTCAAAAAAGTGTCTTTACAATGGAGAGGATGACAATTTGATTTTGCTATAACTCCCCAACCGAACATCGCACATTCAAAAACTTGACATCCACTTGTTTGGTACATTGAGCTGCATCTTTCTATCTAACGTAGTTTTGCGAATGTCATCCATAGGGGGCGCCAAAACCACAAAAAGCAAATAAAACGCGTTTGGGGCTATAACTCCCACACCGAACATCCCACATTCAAAAACTTTACATCCCCGGATTCCGTGAAGCGAGCGGCCGGCGCCGCGGACGACGACGCCCGTTCCCGAGTCGCGTGGGAGGCTTGGCCCCCGTTCACAACTGCTTGCAGTTCTAGTTCCTATTATTATTTTTCTCCGCGAGAAAGTGGTGCTGCAGCCCAAACCGTAAAGGGTTGGGACATGCCACTTGCATAGCTTATCCAGGTCCATCCAAGGAACGCAGACAAATGAATTCAGACATGCCGGCCACTAGGTGGCGCTACAACGGCAGAAAAACGCGTTTGGGGCTATAACTTCAGCACAGAAAGTCCGACAGTCAAAAACTTGACATCCACAGATGCCCACAAGTCAGCTGCATCTTTTGAGATAGGCCACGCCCATTTGCGTATATATACATTTTTCGCTACATCGCAAAAACTGTGTCAGTCACCAAAACATACTCCTCTTACAGTTTTCGCCCGATTTGGACGAAACCAAAAGCATTATACTCTACGGACTCCCACGAGCGAAATTTGGTCAAATAATATTTCTACGACCATCGGAAGACCAAACGGTAGCGCTTTAAAGATTTGCGAAAATCCGTTAAAAAAAAAAAAAGAGGGATTTTCTTGAAACTCAAGGGAGACTATCATGGGGCATACCTGAGCCTATGGCCAAAATATGGGAAAGAAATTTTTATGTGGGCCGGACTTATTAAAAAAAAGAGATTTTAAATTTTTTTGCCTGTTTTCGCCATTTTCTAAGTCTTTAGGCGGGAAAATGGGAAAATTCAAAAAAGTGTCTTTACAATGGAGAGGATGACAATTTGATTTTGCTATAACTCCCCAACCGAACATCGCACATTCAAAAACTTGACATCCACTTGTTTGGTACATTGAGCTGCATCTTTCTATCTAACGTAGTTTTGCGAATGTCATCCATAGGGGGCGCCAAAACCACAAAAAGCAAAGGAAACGCGTTTGGGGCTATAACTCCCACACCGAACATCCCACATTCAAAATCTTTACTTCCCCGGATTCCGTGAAGCGAGGGGCCGGCGACGCGGACGACGACGCCCGATCCCGAGTCGCGTGGAAGGCTTGGCCCCCGTTCACAACTGCTTGCAGTTCTAGTTCGTTTTGTTTTTCTTGGTATCACTCCATGGAAAAATCCGTGGAGGCATTTGTTCATTAGTTGTAAGAATGGCTTCATCCGTTTTGCAAAGGAACTCCCAATATATGATAGACCTACATGGCTTATAATAGGCCTATCTGGATAAATTTTACACAAACACATTCGTTCTCGCACTTCATACATGTGCCGACGGAGTCGCCTTTTCTCCTTTCTCCACTTTCTGTGCGTACGCATGGGTCAGAGTTTGCGTGGAGGACCGCACATCTCCCGTCAAGTTTGGTTTTTATAAATCCCAATATTTGCTTAGAAATTGGCGTGCGCCCTCTTCTGGGCGTACGCAACGTTTATAAATGAGGCCCCTGGGGCCTCATTTATAAAGCTTTCTACGCACAAAAACCTTGCGTAGACGGCAGAAATGTGCGGTCAAATGTGCGGTGGCAAAACGGTGGTATTTATAAAAGAATTCTTTGCGTAGAAGTGTGCGTATTCCCACGCAAACTTTTGACCATGCGTAGAGCTCACGCAAGGTTTTGCTGACTCGGGGAATCAGCGACACTCAATGGCAACACCACGAAATAAAGCTCTGTCATCGGAAAAACACACATATCCTTGGCACCCAATATATTTCATCAATTATGTGCGTACCTATTGTTGCGAATATAGGCTACTGTTGTCTATGGCATGCAGTAATGATGTAGGTTGATTTACTTATCAAGTAGGTCTATACATATTTTGATTATATTTTGAAATTTAATCTTATAGTTCTACTCTATAATAATATCATATACGTCGGGAGGTGTGTCCCTGAGTGGCCAGCGGGAGAGCAAATAGTCTATATTTTAGGCTGTGTGTAAAAAGTAGTTTTGTACAAAGTTAAGGCCAACCATATTAATTAAAACTATATATTTCGTTAGATAAAATCATGTTATGAATTTAGCAAATTATTTTATGCATCTCTTTCCCATAACAACTAACCCTCGAAGTTTAAACTAGCCTATAATCTGACGTTGTTGGAAATGTGTTGATCTATGGAAGGGAAACAATGCTTTGGAATATACTATAGGCTAATGCATTATTTCACTTCTCACAACACATTTTATATAGGCCTACATATAGGCTAGTCCTACAGTTTCACTAATAAGTGATATTTCATACAGTACAAAGTTGGGCAAAACATCTTAACAAAGACTATAACGACTGTGCCAATCATGATATGTGATCAGCGCGCGCGTGTGTGTTTGTGTTTTTGAGGCAGTTACAGCGACGCATGGCACGGGCTTTCTTCCTTCCCAGTCGCTTTCTTTGTGGCCGGTTACCTCCCTTTTTTCCTCATGTCAGTCAAAATGCTGTGCTTATTAAGTGCGTCATCATATTCAGGAGCTATTTAGCATTCGCCATGTATGGTAGATTGTGGGATGAAACTGGGAGGTGTAGTGGGATGACACCGGGCGGAGATCGTCCGCGCACAAATCACCGCAGGTGGGTAATTATAAAGGGAAGATTGCGTGCAACTGTGCGCAGCACAGTTTTATAAATCTCAACTTTTTTTTTGCGCAGCACATTCTTGGTTTTGTGCGAACGCAATGTTTTGGGAAGGTTTCTACGCACACCGTTATAAATGAGGCCCCTGGTCTCTCCTTAAAAAGACAGTTTTCCTAAAATTCCAGACTGCCTGCTGTGCATTGGAGACATGCTATTACAGGTTACATGTTCCTGAAAAGTCATTGAAAGCCTTCAGCACATGGAGAGCCCCTTGTCATCCATCCTATTCAAGTGAAAATCACAAAGACCGCTGACACAGGAGACACACACACACACACACACACACACACACACACACACACACAGGCTTTTCCACTGCACCAAATATATTCAGAACGGTGGTGATTGGTGGCACTCTTATCTTGTCCCAGGTTTGGATTGCAGTGGTAATGTTTCCTCTGTCCACTAAGTGTATTTGATTTCCTTCTGAGGGGGGTGTGTGTGTGTGTGTGTGTGTGTGTGTGTGTGTGTGTGTGTGTGTGTGTGAGAGGGGGGGGGGGGGGGGGGGTTCTAGCTATTAGCCGGCAGCGGGGCAGAGATATGACGGGCCAAGAGGGCAGCTCTTTACTTCCCACTGATTTGCCTGGAAGCCGACAGAAAGTGGCAACGCTTATACAATTAGAGCCCAGTCTTTGTCCGACCTCATTTTGGAGAGAGGTTTTTGAGCCGCGGCCCCTTAGAGAGTATAGGCTAGGATCAGGATGTATTATTAATTTTTACTGCCCTGGTCCATGAAAGATAGATAGAGAGAGAGAGAGAGAGAGAGAGAGAGAGAGAGCTTGGAAGTCGCTTTTTCTCTGATTACAAGAATTCATTTTCCCATCAGCCACAAGCATATTATGTTGAAACTCAGATGTGAAAGGGGGAAATATGTACGTGGTAATGGGATGGGTGAGATTTTGGGGGCATAAGGTGTGAGTTATGCATCGGTAGTGATGGTAATTTATGGACATTGGCTTAGGATAAATATGCCGCGGACATAGATACACAGAAACCAGAAAGCACCAGCGATCAGATAGCTATTCAGATATACATTTTCTGAAAGTACTAATAGCTTGATTTAAAAAATCCTCTTACAATTACAAGTCCTATTTACAAGTTTCAGGTAAAAGGTGGAGTAAGCGCTCCCAAAGAACACTGGTTGTCAAAATCAGTTTTTGTAAAAAGTGAACATAACTAATTAGATTTTTTTAAATTGACCCATTTGTATAAGAACCCAGTTTTAGATTAAAACATTACAGAATGATAATAATTTTTTATTTTTTTCAAAACGATTTTTATTTTTATTTTTTTAAATGTTTAAACAAACAAACAAACAATCACCCCTTCCCACCCCACACAATCCTTGAAAAAAAAAAACATAGTGAAAAAAAGAAGGAACATGATATATGGAGTAACATTTCTGAAGGCTGTCTCGCCAAGATTACCTTTTTACTGCTGGAACATAAAGTGTAATCCACTCCTGAGAACGGGTGTTATGAGTGTTGATGTCTCAGTAGTAAAGACGTGCCGGGGGGGGGGGGCGTTCTTGTAACAATCCCTTATAGACAAATAAGTCAAGACCAATTTGATTTGAGTCTCAAAGACAATAGGAAATGTGCTGTGATCCTGCTTTAGAAATAGGAAGCTGATGACTCGTTTATGATTGATCGCTTCAAACCTCGAGCAACAAGTGTGCTCCTGAGTTGATGAATGTTGCATTGACAGGTGGAAAAGGGGAGAATGGATTTTTTTGTCAGATGGAATTATGTAGCGGCAGACCCTCCAATTAGTTATATTTCACATGTCAGTTTATATCAGTGGGGCAGCGGGATAACAGTGATGTAGGGGAACACACACACACACACACATACACTCTCAGACACACACACACACACACACACACACACACACACACACACACACACACACACACACACACACACACACACACACACACACACACACACACACACACACACGTACAGACACACACACACACACACACACAAAGACACACAGAAAGAAGAATAAGGCAGGATGAGAAAGATTAAAGCTGTAGTGCGTAACCTTTGTCGCCCCCATAAGGAATTCTGAGTAATTACAACAATACTGTTGATGCGTCAACATGAGGAAAGCCTTCGGTCATATTCCATGGATTTTATACCTTCTGCTGTACGTCCAGGTTTTCTCTTAGCAGTAGAATCAACAACTGAAACATTTCTTGGGCTCTTCTTGGGATTTTTCTGAGCTCCTGCACCAGTGCCGGGGTGCAACACCAGTTTGCACCCCGGCACTGGTGTAAATGCTGCCATACTGAGAAATACAGTGAGAGTTTTGTGGAGCTGATAGGCTCAATCAACTTTGTCAACTCATTTGGCGATGGCTTGAATGTAACCGTCATTGATTCATATGAAAAAGTTACGCACTAAAACAAGCAAAGATGACGAGCGATGAGATAATACATCTCCTTGGCAATATCTTCCCCTGTCCCATAAAGTTATGTCCACGTTAACTGGATATGCCATTGTGATGTATATTCATGGAAGTCATTTATGCTCTTCGGAGGTCATTTAGTTTTATTGGCAATCTCATGAATGTGGTGCCACAGCAATCCAATCGTACTGGCTGCTGCTTCTACAGTGAGGGCATCAGGGTTTTTAATCTGACTTAAAAGCCCATTAAAATCCATGAATCAGTTGGCACGAGGAACGGCCGAGGTAGGGGTGTGTGTGTGTGTGTGTGTGTGTGTGTGTGTGTGTGTGTGTTCCGGCCCTCCCTGCCTTTTGAGAACTGTGTAATTACTTATCTCATGTTTTAAATAGATTAATGAGGACAGACACACACACACACACACACACGCACACACACACACACACACACACACACACACACACACACACACACACACACACACACACACACACACACACACACACACACACACACACACACACACACACACACACACTTTTTCTGGGAAGCGTCAGTGAGCTACGTCTCATCCATAGAGATGAGGATAAATGAAATATCATTGTCATTGTATGGGTGAAATCGTTGTGTGTGTCTTAAAGGTACAGTGTGTGATATAGCAGTATTTCAGCTGCATCTAGTGGTGAGATTCTAGATAGAAATGCTCGGTGTCTACCTGTCCGTTTTAGAGAATGTACAGAAGCTACGGTGGCCTTCAAGGACAAGAAGCTAGTTTCTAAAGATGGCATCATCCACCACTGCCTCAAGTCTTTCCACAATATTAAGTGATGAGGTGAAGATGTATTTAGTTGTGTATTCTACAGTACTTTTTCTTGGTCTTCCAACAGGTGCATTTCCATTGTACACCCAATATATATAAAAACTTGCAAGGTCATTTTAGTTTGTCTGTTCTGTGCTACTGTAGAAACATGGCGATGAAAGATCTCCTCTGTAGATAAAAGGTCAAGCGAGTAACCTATACACTAATTAAGTATATTTATGAATATTATATTCCATTTCTATGATCTGATCTGAAAAATGCCAACAATTCTACACATTGAACCTTTCGGAAAGTCACTTTTTGGATATATTTTTTACGGTAGAGGTTACAGGTTTCGAGGAGCTCTAAAAACATTGTGTGTGGCTTGTCCATCATAATTGACCATCATACGCCCTTGTTGCCTTAATGGCTCCATGTCTGTCTGCCCATGTTGATGTCTAACGGGGTCATGGTGGGTTCAGCCATCGATACAAGAAAGTACACCCCAAAACAAGTACCTATTTTGGGCCTTAATGTTACTGCTCTTGGGTCCCACTTGTAGTGCTCCAATGGTTCAATCATTGCTCATTTATTCTCACAGCAGGCAAAGGCACCCATGTGGGGCCAGATGATGAATCCCTAGTCCCCAATCATAAGCCCACCATCGCAATATCCACATACTAAGACACACATGGGACCTATACAGAGCTGATAGACAAGTTTTTTACTGGTAGCCCAGATTGGACCCAACTGACAGCCCATCACTGGATACAGGTTTGATTTATATTGAAGCAAAACTGTTGATGTCCACTGGTTCTGACTCTTCAAATCACCTAGAGGAAAAAGTCAAACTTTAAATTTGTTTTCATTCAGCAACATGCACAATACTCAGTGTATAACTCCAACCCACACACACCTGTTCAAAGAGCTGGTCTCCTCTTGCTGTCGTCTAATGTGTGATTCATATCGAATAGATGCATGGCCAATGTAAACTGTTGGCTTGCTGTTTAGATCCTCGTGTGAGTGTGTGTGTGTTTCAGGGATGGAAATTAACACCCGCCACAAGCCAAATGCGGGTAGATTTGCGTGCTGGCGTGTAAATTGTGTCACTTCACCCGCCACTGTGTCGGGTAATACTTTCCAGTCAGGTCCGTTCTAATTTGCATATTTAATACATTCGTCATGAACATGATGACAGGGCGCTGCACAGTTCAACAGTTTCTTTTTGCCTTTCTAGTCAAACTGAACTACGGCGCGATCCGCTCCGCTAGGAAATACTATCTGCGAGTTAACGTGTGGAGGCATAAGTCGACAAATCAATCGACTTACTTTGCCCCCTTTTTTTCTTCCCACAGCAGAGGTTGAGGTGCTGAAAATAAAGTGAAAACTGCGCTTTTCCTTTAAGCAGCAGAGCTGCCGCCGTTGTTACAGTATTTGCATCAAAGCCCTAATGGTAATACAAATGAGATGGTAAAATGGTAAATGGACTTGTATAGCGCTATATCTCCGTTTATCACAGACTCAAAGCGCTTTACATTGTTTTTGTACACATTCACCCAGTCACACACACATTCATACACCGATAGCAGCAGCTACCACGCAGGGTAGGCTTAGCACTAGGGTGCTAAGCTATCTAAGCTAACTATCGGGAGCAATTCGGGGTTCAGTGTCTTGCCCAGGGACACTTCGACATGTGGCGGGGAGACGGGGGATCGAACCTCCGACCCTGCACACCAGAGGCGAACTCCCTACCCACTTCGCCACTGCCGCCCCCAAACTGCCGCGAGATGCTTTATTTAAACGCTGTCCGTGCTTAGAGGTGATTTTAATTGTGTCGGCTGAAACAGAAACTAACGGAGGGATTCGGCTCACTATAGTCCCTTGAGTCGCGCAGTCAGTTTGCCGACATGGCTTTGTATTTAAGGCTCGAGACATACAATCAGATCGCATACAAACAGGGAAGCCTTTCCCATCGGTATCGCTAACGGGGAGAATATCCCCGGTTATTATTTGAGCCTCAAACCACAGAGTTCTTCCCCGTGCGGTGGCTCGCGCACTCACTAATGATCTCACGGTGAAACGCTGCTTTGCTCGGACGAAGGCATCGTGTGTTTCTATGATTTAACGTCATAGTCTCAGACGGGCGTTTAATATTATATGCTGCATCTTTTGCACTGCACTGTTTTTTATCAACAGTGAAAAAATGGTCCCACACCGGACTCTTATGTGTAGCTGATTACTTCATGCACGCACCTTGCAGAAGTGACGCTCCTGCAGCGCGCTCACGACCAGACGTGACACGGTGACATCTCCCATTAATAAAACGGCATAACTCCCTGATTTTCAGATTTCTATTTTTAAATTCGACTTGAGCGCAAGTGGAAAACCGGTCAATGTGTCGACACATTCACATCCCTAATGCATATGGAGAAAGTGATAAACAATATCAACATTTCATATCATTAACTAAAAAGAAAAAAGAAATCTAAAGGTAACTTCAATACTGTATTATAATTATTGACTAAATGATGAAAAAAAGGTGTCTGCAGGGCCAGTGAAAATATACAAGGGGTCAGTAAAACTCGGATCTATTGGCCAAGCGGGCCAGTTGGGAAAAAAAGTTGCATTGAACCCAGAGTATATATGGAGTTTATACAATGTTTTGAAATAAAGATGGCGTGTATTGTGTATCATATATAGTAAGAGTGTACCATTTCATTTGCAACTCAGTTCCTTGGTAGCACCTACTTACAGTACAAATGACTTCTGATGGAAAACATTTGTATGAAAAACACTTTCATTAGCTATTCTTACTATTGTATTGTTTAACATTAACGCATATATTAAAAAAGATATTGCGTATAAAAAGTGGCTGGTAAAAAAGATGAGTGGCTGGTAGATTTTTAAATCTACCTGCCACAGTGGCTGGTAGGCAAAAAAGTTAATTTCCATCCCTGGTGTGTTTGTGTGTGTGCGGCTGCGCGCGTGTGCATGTGTGTGCGTGCGTGTGTGAGAGAGAGACTTTGTATCATCCTTTGCTCCACAGTTATTAATGAGGCACCAACGTAATCCTTTACACCATCTGTTTTCTCACTGTTGATAGAACAGTGTTCAGTCGTTTCCATGCAGAGACACACAGTCACTCGCCTCCTATGAACTACGGTTCAGTCACAGAAGCATTAAAGCCACCATTGGCAGCTCCTGCCCAGAGTGTCCATAACTATTATTTTGTTTATTGGCAGAATAAATTTGGTTATTTTGCTATTGAAAAGGCTAAGGCATTAGCTGCCAAGAAGCGCCCAAGAAATGTTTCAGTTGTTGATTGTACTTCTAAGAAAAAACCTGGACGTTCAGCAGAAGGTATGAACTCGATGGGCGGTCACTGAAGGCTTAACTCATGTAGATGCACTGACAGTGTTGTTGTAATTCCTCAGAATTCCTCATGGGGGCAACATAAGTTACAGCTTTAAAACAACACAAATAACTAGCTTGTCCGTTTCATGAAGAAAAAAATACAATTATATTTCGAAGTCAAATAAGCTGTGATTCTTTATGAGTTCCACTTGAAAATCCAACCCATTATGAGTGGACACGCTGAAAAGGGGATTTTTGAGAGAACTTAGAATTGGCTTTTCGGAAGATTATTACTGTAAGTCACTGTTGAGGAACTGCTCTACATATTGGGTCACTGCGGATGAATATAAATTTTCTCAGCAGGAGAGCGCTATGATGGAACACATGCAATCGTGGACTATATGATTTAATAGCTATGTTGTAGATACCCCACTCTAAGGACATGCGAGGAAACTGTCGCTATAGCTGTCTGAATTCCGGCTCCTATTTTTCACAGCACTGGTCAGACTGGGGGAATTGATTGCCCTGCATGCACCATATGAGCAACATTCACTTGGGATTTACTTTTTGCAGAAGGCAACATCAACCCACTCCACCCCCACCACGAGTCCAAATTGATTATAAAACTGCTTTCTGCTGACACATATGGGAGTTTTGAATATATAGTGTGTGTGTGTGTGTGTGTGTGTGTGTGTGTGTGTGTGTGTGTGTGTGTGTGTGTGTGTGTGTGTGTGTGTGTGTGTGTGTGTGTGTGTGTGTGTGTGTGTGTGTGTGTGTGTGTGTGTGTGTGTGTGTGTGAAAGAGAGAGAGAGATGGTGGGAAGCTTTAACTGAAAGTGCTTTAACACCAGACTTTCTTGAAGCTGTTCTTTACAGCATTCAGTTTTATTTAATTGATGTTAATGCTATTAGGTTTCTAAGAGTACTTTAGTGGGAAATACAGTTTAACAATACATCACCCATGACAAAAACCTCATTCATTGTATTACAGTGGCGATTTTTGTAATGATAGAACGCCGACTCCACATGGGTGAAGTAGTTCTCAAATTTTTTGTGTTCTTATTCATTTATTTTCTTATTTCTTATTTTTTTATATATGTCACCATGAAAGCAATGATATTGAAGCCATGACATATGTGAATCTGTATTATGAATTTGTATCATGTGTCCCTGTATCCTGTGACCAAATACCACCTGTGAACATTTAATAAATATGTGAATTACAAAAAAACAATACATCACCCAGAATTATAAGTATGTATTGCATACATCATTTATTCTCTGTAGACTTAGACTCAAAGCGCCTTACAATGTTTTTTCCTCATTCACCCATTCACACACACACTTTTAGGGTTCAGTGTCTTGCTCAATGACAAATATCCTATATCCCAGCCTTTTACACACAC
>NC_137230.1:34291740-34311740 GCF_949987685.1 Ammodytes marinus
TTCAAAAAAATGCATTCGTTGATATAGAATAAAATAGTAGCAAATTAAATATGTGAATGAGAGGGGGGCACAGTGACGGTGACACTGGGTCATGTATGAATGAGCTGGAGATACGGCAGTAATGGATGACCGGTTGGAAATGAGAACGACATTTTTTTTTGTTAACCAAAGCTCCACTAAGAGAATATTATCTGACCCATTTCAATGCACAGTGGGATTTCATCCGACGCTGTTATCAGCAGCGACATACAAAGAGTGAGCTTGATAAAGGGCCAATGCGGAGTTAAAGGCCACTTGGTTCTACAGTAATCCTCAACCTGTGACCTTTGGAATGACAGGGAATCCTGGAGCTTCCCTCGTGCCTCAAACACAGTACAGCAAGACTGTGTTCGAAACGGCCTACTAAAGTCCTCCCTCCTACACACTCAACATGTATATACTACAAACTGTCTACTTAATGATCGATTGTGTATGCGAGGTTGGTCAGACCGTTTACACTGTAGTATACAGAAGCAATAAAGAATTTAAAAAAAAACCTTTCTTGTTGTTTGAAAAGACGCAATGCATTGTGGGGCGGTTGAGTAGGAAAAGTAACCTATCGATCCATACACAACATCTTCCCAGAACGAAGTACTCATTCGGGCATTTCTCGCCTACACAAACTCGCATACACAACCAGAACATACTCAAATTGAAGTCAAAATAAGTATGAGTATGTTAGTAGGGCTTTTCGAACACAACCCAAGTCTACGCATTACGCTTTAGCTACTCCGGCTTCCCAATCATATCCTATTCATACCAGTAGTTCAATACAGCGTTGGTCATAGGGCTGCAACTATTAACAATTTCATTTGATGTATTTTTGATATATTTACATGACTGATGTATGTTTTAGTCCAGTGGTTCTCAAAGTGCGGCCCGCGGGCCAATGGCGGCCCGCGGAAGCATATCTGGCGGCCCGCGGCCCGCATTGAATTATGAATTATTAAAAAAAAAAAATATATATATATATATATATATATAGGGGAAGGTGGGGTGATTTGTGCATTTTGGAAGTTGCAAAACCCATTGTTTCTAGAAAACCGTGGAAGAAATTGGAAATGTGACCACATATTTAAGAAGAGCCATCCATTTGACTCATCCTGTAAAGAAGGGAGACACAAGGAATAAGATATAAGCACATTTAAGCTCAAAAAACTGTGTTTTGCCTTTCAAAGTAAAATTTCCATGATCAAGGTTTTTTGATTATTGTGTCTGAACAATTATAGACACGTTTGAAAACATTTGACACATGTTTTAGTGCTTTGGTATGCTACACTTTGAGTCTATATAATTAGCACAATGTCAACCCTAAATTGCTGCATCATGCCTATTATCCAAAATTCTGGGGATGGGGTGATTTGTGCGCAAGGGCCTGGGTGAGTTATAAGTAAGTAAGTAAGTAAAATGTATTTATAAAAGCACATTTATGACAGTTTGCACTGTCCAAAGTGCTGTACATAGTGCATTCAGTAGGTAAACAATGAAGGTAAAATAACAATAACCAAAATAAAAGACGTAAAGCCCATACATCCACATAAACACAGATAGTAGTGCAGAGGTAAGTAAGTAGTGCAGAGGTTAATGGGGAGGAAACACCAGGGTGTACATATGGGTTTTGAGCCTTGATTTAAAGGCAGAAATGTAGGGGGAATCACATTTGTCAGGTGGCAGTTGGTTCCACAAGCACGGAGCAACTAGTGCAAAGTACATTTCTGAGAGTTGTGCCAGTGGCATGGCTGTATACGCTGGTCACCAAAAGAAAGTGATTGTCTACAGTAGCTCAGAAGAGAGTGACATCTCAATTCCACTTAACGACACCACTGATGAGAGTTCAGATGGCCAGAAAGATGATGATGGTGACTTTGTCATTGTGACACAATGACGCACAAATCACCCCACTACGTGGGGTGATTTGTGCGACAAGACAACTTTTTTTCCGAAAGCTATATTTCTTAAACAGTTTATTCCAGATCCAAAGTTTTTATTGCCAGGGATGCACAACATCCTGAAATATATGTACATATTTGAGTTGGAGACATAACTGTCAAGGCCTCACTTTAAAATCACTTTGAGTAAAAAGTTGCACAAATCACCCCACCTTCCCCTATATTTTTTTTTTTTTTTTTTTTTTTTTTTTTATTGAAACGCACGGAGGGGATGCGTACCCCGTAACAGTAAAAACAGTACAGGGGTCGAAACACTTAAATATCCCTCCTAATTGTTTGTATTCATTCCCCACTTATTAAACTTGCGAAGTTCGGCTGGCCTCTGCCTCTCGTTGCAGACGGCTGGTCAGCCTACCGCAGTACAGCAGGCAGTGTAGTGGTCCCAATGTAAGTTGTTAGATAGTGAGCTTGTCAAGCCCAATACGATGCACTTTCTCACATTCAAGGTGAATTAGATTAGGTCAAGTGTCTAAGGATGGATGCTAACATCTGGTTTCTAACTCTTTTGCCTAAAGTTTAGCTAACAAACTAACGTTAGCTAGCTGCTGATAGCCATGGAACTATCTGCCTAGTTGACTGCTGATAGCCCACCCTGTTTATTTCCAATGTATAGTGTCATAATAGTTAACACTGCTGCTGCATCATGAGTAGTGAGTCCTACAAAAAAACACTCCAAAAGGTGACACGTTTTCAATGTGTAGAAAGTTTTGAACAATAAAGTAGAATAAATATTAATAATTTATTAATAAATATAATTTGAATGCAATACAGAATGCCTCAGTGCCTTGATTTATATTCCATTAGATGTGTGTCAATGGGAGCGAGTTGTCTTTTCCTTAACATTTCCACCATAAATAAATACAGAAGACACAAATTACTGCATAAAAATTAACCAAAATGCACAAAATGAAGTGTTCGAACCTCAAATTTTTCTGGGGGACAACCCCCAGACCCCCGCTTTTAATGTGTGTTCCCCAATGTTGAAATGAGACCTAGCCCTTCATTTATTACTTTAAATGTGTTAATTACACAGTATTGGATGCTGACCAATACATGTAAACTGTAAAGACACAAAGACGCTGGCCATTGAAATAATTTCAGTTTTATATATTTTTTTCCTTCGTCGGCCCTCGGTCCAATGTTGGGTTCCTAAATTGGCCCTCAGCTATCAAAAGTTTGAGAACCCCTGTTTTAGTCACATTAGTGCCACCAAAAAGTTGACATTTTTGCATTTTTAGCGAAACATCTTAACAAATTCTGCAGAATTGGTCCAAAAGTCCTTTCATGTTACCCACAGTATGTATTGTAATGGTTGATGTACTGATATCAGTTAGGTCATCTGAGTATTTATGTTTGTTTGCACGTTTTTATTGTTTTTCATCATGTTTTGTCAACAAATGTTTACACTTCTGAAACAAACAATGAATCACCTATAAAGATGTTATGAGTTGACTTCCTGTAAAATGACCAATTGAATCCTTTTTCTAAGTGCTGCACATCACTCCTATTCAGTCACATACGTGACCTCCTCAGCTAACTAACTCCTTCAGTGACACATGATCACCACTCAATGACCACTGTCATTACCACACACACACACACACACACACACACACACACACACACACACACACACACACACACACACACACACACACACACACACACACACACACACACACAAACACACACACACACACACACACACAAATGGTGCAAGAGTGTATGTGTGTGTTTTTTTTTTTAAATTATAAAAAAAAGTGCACACTCAGGGAAAGGCCATTATGTTTACTAATGGCAGAATGATGTCAGAGAAGCTTTTTGAGCCACTTAGCCTCGGCTGCTACCCGATCAATAGAGCAGCTTTGGGATTATTTACACCGGGACACATCTCAATTTAGGGTTACGCATCACTCACAGATAAATGTATCCCTGAGTTCCAATCCCCATACTTCCCTACTATTTAGTATGCCAGAAAAAGATATAGGATGTCCCTATACATGCACGTCAATTGTACTGTGCTGAAAATACCTAGATGCCCCATTAACTCCAATTGCAATTTGGAGTATTCGTCTTTATTCTTGATATTTCCCGACATAATGAAAAAAAAAGCTTCCTTATCTGATTTTTTTTCTCTCCGGTGGCCCTAAAACTCTTCTGTACTTTAGTATGTAGTGTAGTAAAAATAAAGAGTATGTGATTTGGAACGCAGGGTCAGTTTCTGTATAGCTTAATAGCGGCTAAATGGAAGAGCAGTTGTTGGGTTAAAAAAAAAGCATTTAGATGGACCTGATTAGGTATAGTGGGTCTATTAGAGCATCGATTTTTTTCAGTCATTCTAGTTGAGATCATCAGCGGTAAATGGGATGACACATATGACACACACACACACACACACACACACATGACAGGACATAGATAGCTGGATCTGAAGGGGATGTATTGACCATGGAAAATAACGATAAGTGCGTGTTCACATTTAGAACCGGCCCATGCAGGTCAATAAGGGTCATTTACACTGATCATGTTTCACAGAAATGATTCCGAACAACAAACACACAAACAATACAATGTTAAAGAAATCAGAAATTAGTTTTACCAAAGAAAAAATTGTCATTATGTGCGATTCATCAAGTTGTTCTCTTCTGTTTGAACTGATGTTAAACTCGCTATAGGTTGAGGAGTTGAAACAAGATGCACAGCAAATGTGAACACGCAAAAGCCCTGTGTTCCAAATCTCATACTTAAATTTTTTTTTTTTTACTATACCACAAACTATATACCCACCACCACAGCCTGTGCCAATCAGTGTGTGAGTGTGTATGTTAATGGGGTGAATGGGATATTATAACTGTAATGCACTTGAAGTGGTCAAGTACAAATAGAAAAGGGTTATATAAGTACAAGTCCATTTTGAAGAGTGTGGGTTTGTGTATGTCAATCATCTTCACTTTCTTCTTTTATTTGGGGTATGGCAAGTGTGTGTGTGTGTGTGTGTGTGTGTGTGTGTGTGTGTGTGTGTGTGTGTGTGTGTGTACGTGTGTGTGTGTGTGTGTGTGTGTGTGTGTGTGCGCGTACATTTGTTTGGTGAGTGTGGGTTTGTGTATGTCAATCAACTTCAGTTTCCCCTTTTATCCGTGGCATTGTGTGTGTGTGTGTGTGTGTGTGTGTGTGTGTGTGTGTGTGTGTGTGTGTGTGTGTGTGTGTGTGTGTCCACTTGAATTTGCATGTGTGTGCATGTTGATGAAGTCAGTGGATCATAGACTGGGCAGCCTGTCTGGAAGAGTCCTGACCTCTGTGATGCTGTCAGAGATCTGAACAGACCAAAGCCCAAAGGTGAGTGCTGACTGTCACAGGGGCTTATTAGCATGGCAACGATAGACACACACACACACACACACACAAACACACACACACACACACACACACACACACACACACACACACACACACACACACACACACACACACACACACACACACACACACACTCACACGTTTGTAAAGCTACCCTTGTAAGGACATTAATTGACATAATGCATTCCCTAGCCCCTTACCCTAACCCTAACCATCAAAACTAAATGCCTAACCCCAACCCTTACACTAACCCTAACCTAATTCATACATGAACCTTAAAACCTAGTGTTAGCCCTCAAACAGCTCCTTTAAAGGCCTGTCCCAAAGTGAGAACCAGACCAAATGTTGTCTCTTTCTAAAAACGTCCTCGCTGTTAAGGTCTAAAACTCAAAGTACACACACACACACACACACACACACACACATACACACACACACACACACACACACACACACACACACACATCAATGTTAAGAAAGTAGGCGCGGAGAAATTGTAAGCACCACTGTCTGATTGTCTGAACCCTGATTGTCTGGTCTTCTGCGCCTGGAACCATTTTATTTAATGAACGCTCCACAGAAAATGGCCGTAGCCTTGTATAATGGTTTATGGTCCAGACCAGCTCAATATAACTCACAATTTATCCTTTCGTATCATTTACTTCAATTAAATATATTGTGAGTGGACAGCTCCCTCGGGGGAACCTGGGTATTTTATCACCGGACATTAATTAGGCTCACTCACTCGGGACATGACTGGCATCCATCTTAAGGGACTGATAAAAAACTATGGCTTTGCATGGTAATACTAGGCTGTTTGAAGTGATATTGAAACAGCCTATTCTGTATGCATTGAGTTGGATGGAGTGCCCCAGTCCCTGTACTATAACAGGTTAATGTCTGGTCATGTATGGCCATCTGTAGCATGTCTTCTCCATTGGGGATATATGTGTGTGTGTGTGTGTGTGTGTGTGTGTGTGTGTGTGTGTGTGTGTGTGTGTGTGTGTGCGTGTGTGTGTGTGTGTGTGCGTGCGTGCGTGTGTGTGTGTGTGTGTGTGTGTGTGTGTGTGTGTGCGTGCGTGCGTGCGTGCGTGCGTGCGTGCGTGCGTGCGTGCGTGCGTGCGTGCGTGCGTGCGTGCGTGTGTGTGTGTGTTTGGGGATAAAGGTGTCACCGATTTACAACTCAACTATGAACGAACATAAGAACAAAAGCTATAGACCCATGAGACATGAGGTGAAGCCTGTACAAGACCTGCTCTGAAATATGTATATTTTAAGAGAATATATTACACGGAATTCTTTAGAGTTTTGGCTTTCTAACTGTAAAATGGATAGATGTTTCTCCCATGGATGTAATTCAAGGTCATGATAATAGAGCCTGCCGTACACATTACTGTAAGTGCTACGAGCAGATGCTTAGGGCCCTCTGTGAGACAATAACAAAATAAAATAAAAACTCTTTTAAGTCTATAGATAGATAGATGGATGGATAGATAGATAGATAGATAGATAGATAGATAGATAGATAGATAGATAGATAGATAGATAGATAGATAGATAGATAGATAGATAGATAGATAGATAGATAGATAGATAGATAGATAGATAGATAGATAGATAGATAGATAGATAGATAGATAGATCGATAGATAGATAGATAGATAGATAGATGGACGGACGGACGGACGGACGGACGGACGGACAGACAGACAGACAGACAAGTCCCCATCCAGCAAGGGTTGCAGACAAATATTACATTAGGTCTTTAATCAGATTCAGTTGGGCGCTGTAGTGGAAAGATACAGAGAAGATTCTCTCAACGCTCTTTGTATTCTAACCTTAAACTTTGCATGACCCTAATGTTTTTCCGTAATGTCACAATGTAGCCCCTGATCTGAACATAACTCCAAACTGTGTTATCAGCAGAGCGAAACAGCAGAGACGAGTGCTGCATGTATCACAGTGACAGGAGTTTCTACCTGTGCTATGTATTCGCTATGCAGCAGGGAAATGTTAGAGAAAGAGTGTAATGTTCTGTATTGCAAGACTTTGAAAAGATATACTCATTCAGCCTGAGATTTAGTTAGTGTGTGTTTGTGTGTGTGTGTGTGTGTGTGTGTGTGTGTGTGTGTGTGTGTGTGTGTGTGTGTGTGTGTGTGTGTGTGTGTGTGTGTGTGTGTGTGTGTGTGTGTGTGTGGGTGTGTGTGTAAGATTTTTTACTTTAATACAGAAATATCCAGCACAATATTTTTAAAAAAAATCTTTATTCATACAGGTAAATCCCATTGAGACCGGAGACTCTTTTTCAAGGGGAGACTTGTTCCCATTTACACGTTACCATTCACACACAAATTCATACACCGATAGCAGGCTAACTATCGACATTCACACGAGGCAAGGTGGGTGAAGTGTCTTGCCCAAGGACACAACAACCATGACACAGGTGGCAGGGCTGGGATCGAAAAGCCAACCCTTCGATCATTGGCCGACCCGCTCTACCACAGTCGCCCCAAATTTGTGAATAGTAATAAGCAAATGGTGAGATATGATTTTGATATTTTGGTAATCAGAATTTCACCCAACCAAAGTTGACTACAGTGAATAATACTTGATGACAATGAATAGATAAATAAATAGATAACGTCAAGGTCTCAACAACTGTTTCTCAGGTTGGTCAAGTGTAAGGCCTTTTTTTAAGTGAAAAAAAAAACATTTTGGTTTCTTGAATGTATTCATCCTAGCTGCCTTTGATAATCAATGTAAAACTAATGAAGTTGCAGTGTTATGTAATAGACTGCGTCATCCCAATACTGAATAATGCCACCTTTCCACCGAGTAGAGCGGGTCGGGTAGGATATTTTGGCTTTCCATTTGCCAAAAGTTGGTTAGGGTACGGATATAAGCGAGCCTAACCGCTCTAAGCCGCTCCCATCATGCAACTGTGAATTAGGAAATCATTTCACCCAGACAGGCAAAGTGCACCAAAAAATAAAAACTGTGATTTTGCACATGGCGGATCTTTAAGCGTGACAGAGATTGAGCTCTTAATGGAGCCGTGAAGAACTCTTCAGTTTCCCTCGGGAGGTAACCACGGTGACAGTTTGTCCCCTGAGAGTAAGCAGTCGGTGATAGAAAGACTGAGGAAGTTATGGGAACAACAGAGAGAGAGAGACAGACAGACAGACAGACAGACATGCAGACATACAGACAGAGAGACGGACAGACGGAGAGAGAGAGGTTGACTGATCTAAGAATATACACTCACCAAGGTAAACCATGCTATAGGCTACTCCTTATGCTTATTCTTATGTACCATAAGTGTGGAAGGTCATCAGCCTACTGTCACTCACTCCATGCCCTTCTCAGTTGATGCCACGCGGTCTATGCTGAATTAAGGCCAACAGTCAGAACTTGAGAAAAAAAATCATCTGAACCAAATAAGTAAGTTCTGAATTTGAAAAGATGTAAACCGCATGTGAAAAAAAACAAGACCTCAAATGCAAAATAATACTTTTTTTCAAAACAAATGACAGAGTTTGAATTGACATTATATTCACACTGAATGGTTTTCCCCTACTACTTATTATTGTGAATGCACAGTTGTATTTTTCAAATTTCAATATAAAACTATGAACTTTCATTTTCAATTATATGTTTTTCAAAAGAACAAAACTTTTGGCCCATAATCGGCTCCATAGCAAAAATAGGTGTTTTTTTTATGACGACTGCTATTGCTCTAACAGTCTTGAAATTACATCTGTTCTGAGACAACAGTCTAAAGAAGAAAGGAAGCAGTAACTTGGAACTCTCCCAGTGTTCACAGCACATAGAGATTCATCTAATAAACTACCGCCGGTTATTGCCACCGTGTCTGTTTCCCTGTGAAAAAAAAAATAGTTTGGGGCTTTCAAGGATAAATATATGTTTGTCTGGTGTGTGCTTTGCCATCCGGTTAACACACTCCCTGGTTTAATCAGTGGAACGCTGGGCACTAGGGAGGTGAGTGCACACAATACACTGCACACATATACATCTTTTACAAAACAGATAACGGAGTCTAAGACTGCATTTCCGAACGAGATTCTCAAGGGAGTAAACAAAGCCAAAACCGTGACATTGTCGGCTCGATTCTTATCCAATTAACCACTGCAGATGACAGGGTAGAGTCGGGGAAGAATTAAACAATACAAGTTCACATAGAGGGAAATATTGAATGGATTTTATGGAAATTTTATATAGACATCTTTCGTCTATCTTTCATGCAAATTAGAGACTCTTAGACAAGGTACTAGCTAAACATACAGGATCAGCATGTTAACATTGTCATTGTGAGAATGTGAGCATACGTACTTATCTTAGCATTAAGCTCAAAGCAAAGCTGCGTGCCTCACATGACTGTACACTCTTTTTCTTAGAACCAACTAGGAAAAGAGATGAAATTATTGCATTTGAGTGTAACTAGTCGTTATTAAAGAGACTCTGAGGAACACTGAACAACCCAACCCTCTGAAATTACAGCTGCTCTGCACAAACTTAATCCAAAATACATTCCTGTTCAACAGTAACATTTTATATTTGACATGCTGTAATTGGGCTTTTTTTCCCCTTTACAGTTTAGTGTGTCTCCGACTCAGCTCTTCAAACGGCCTCCATCAATCCTTCACTGAACCGTAGCAACTGAGGAAAATGTGTTCTGGATTTTATTGGGTCAACAACTCCAAACGGATCAGTATGTTTGGATAACAGGGTCCACCGCTGTCTGTCTGTCTGTCTGTCTGTCTGTCTGTCTGTCTGTCTTTCTGTCTGTCTGTCTGTATGTCTGTCTGTCTGTCTGTCTGTCTGTCTGTCTGTCTGTCTGTCTGTCTGTCTGTCTGTCTTTCTTTCTGTCTGTCTGTCTGTCTGTCTGTCTGTCTGTCTGTCTGTATGTATGTCTATCTGTCTGTCTGTCTGCCTACCTGCCTGCCTGCCTGCCTGCCTGCCTGCCTGTCTGTCTGTCTGTCTGTCTGCGTTCCAACATGATATGCAAATAAGACCTTTGAGCGCTCACACTAGGAGAGAGCTGCAGCGGAACATCCACCAAGCGAAGCTGAGCGCCTCGTTTGAATGTGTTGAATATCATTTACATCATTTTCCACATTTCTCAAGTGAGAAATTCACAGTTTCTTCATGCCTGTGCACCTCAGAGACATGTAAGCTGCTGCAGCCTTCGCAATAAATGGCACTTTGTTTTATCATATCATCATCTATAATTTGAAAGTCTTTAATTCAAGATTCAAAGATTCAAAGTGTTTATTTTCATATGCACAATAATAAACATGTTCTCAGTCATACAATGAAATTCTTCCTTTGTGTTCCACATACTGAATGCCAAGAAAGAAACATGAACATATGCAATATACAAGTAAAATAGAAAAAAAAGCAGCAACAATACAGAATATACAATTAACAAGGCAGTGCGAGACACAATGCAAACACATACTTTTTTTCAAGCACTGGTCAAGTCTTTCACTCTACAGTTAATACAAATGTAATTTCAGGAGTTTATTTGACTAAAACTTGTCGGTTTGCGTCAGTAAGTTTCTCATATACCACCATCTTTAACGGCCATTATCTCAACATTAGTTTTTTTCAATACTGTGGACCATGAATCTAAACTTCTTAAGCACTTCCATCAACTAAACTTTCCATAATCATTCTTTGCACTATTCTGAAGGCTTGTACAGAATGATCTGTTCATATTAATTGTGATTTATGATACAGTTTGTTGTTATAAACATGTTGAAAATGCATGTTTTAAGGCCTGTATGTATTATTTAGTTTTGGCTTCTTCATCCAACATATATTTCGTTTTTTTAAAGAGACGCAAATATGCATAATAAGTAAGATATTGCCAATTTCTCATACATTTCTAAAAAAAACTAATCAATACAAAAGATTATTGTTTTTATGCAAATAATCAACACGCAAAGTTCCACAATGATGTCTTTATGTCAAAAATGCCCCCCCATTCAGCTGCAGTGTCCCTCTTTAACGGACCATTCCCCCTCAAACGACAGGGGTGTGTGTTAATACCGGTTTCTTAATTTAGCGAGATTATTGAGCTCACCTGTCTAGCGATCACGTCACATGATAAAGAGTTTAACGGGCGCTTTGTGTTAAATGAGGCGGCGGTTACGGTTGCCGGTGGCGATTCATAAGCCATTGAGCGGCCTGGACATTCTCCTGTCTCCACCATTACCTAGCAACCATCCATCATATTCAGGAAGTAATCATCCCTTTGAAAAAACACACTTCTACTATGGAGTGTCATGCAACCGCTCCTATGCTTTGACAACAGCACAAGGAAATTACTTATATTCCATGGCTTGTGATTGTCGCAAACTGCATGTCTTCCATACTAGAATAAATGGAAAAGTCCAAGATGTGCATTTAGATGTTTATTTTACTAAACTGTGTCTGTTTGCTCCTGTAGATTTCTGTTATACAACCATCTTTGACGGCCATTTTTTCTACATTATAATTATTTTTTCAATACTCTGAACCAAAAATCTCAATTTCTTAAGAACGTACAACAACTAAACTTTCCATAATCATTCTCAGCACTGTTCCGAAGGTTATTGCAGAAGGATTTCTTCATATGATGTACATTGTATGTCTTATGATCAATTGTGTTCTTAAAAACATGGCGGAAATGCTTTATTAACACATGTACATAGTATTTTTTTATTTACAAAATGAAAAAAAAGCTTGTAACCTAAATCTATTATGTAGTCTCAGGCACCCTCTCTTATGCTTTGACAAACCCACAAGGACATTTCTTATTCTTCACAGCTCTGTGATTGTCAAATACTGCTAGTCTTAGCTGTTTTCAAAACTGTTTCAAAGTCTAACAAAAACTCAGTCCATTTTTCCCTTCCTCAGAACATAAAAAGGAAGATGAGAAGGCCCCATTGTCTAGTGATAATTTCCCCTGGGTGAATCCCATTGAGTGCTACCGAGCTGTGTCTAATTTGTCTGGGAAGGTGTTAGAGAGAGAGAGAGAGAGAGAGAGAGAGAGAGAGAGAGAGAGAGAGAGAGAGAGAGAGAGAGAGAGAGACAGAGACAGAGAGAGAGCTATACAACTCCAGAATCATTGCTGGATGTTCAAGTTTAGTGGCGTGTGAAATCTCAAAAGCAGATTCATTCCACATCTGCATTTTTTATCCCCACACAACCGTCTCATTGGCATTGTTTTGTCTTGTAAAACGCACAACTGTCCGTTGTCTCCCCGTCCCGTGTGTGTCTCAACACATTCCACTGATATGCTAATTGTAGTTATTGTGCACCTTGGAACGGGCGGATAAATGTTTCTTTGTAGTACGCCTCTTAACAAAAGCAAAATGAAGAATGTATCGGGCTGTAGGGATTTTGGGGTCTGACTTCAATGGGAATGCACAGAGAGAGAGAGAAAGAGAGAGAGAGAGAGAGAGAGAGAGAGAGAGAGAGAGAGAGAGAGAGAAGAAAAAAAAGTTAAACATTGAATTTGCTGAGTCGATAGGCAATTACAAGACAAACTAGTTATTGATATAGTAAAGAGTTAGTAGAGCGGGTCAAATCAACAACATTAAAACGCACGCCGGGGATCGATATATATAATTAGAACAATCACACGTGGAGTTAAGTTTATACATCAAAGCACATCAGAATATTAAAGCTGTAGTGCCTAACTTTTTTGATATAAGTGAATGTCTGTTATAAGCCTATCAGCTCCACAAAACTCTCTGTATTTCTCAGTAAGGCGGCATTGACAAACTGTTGTCGCCCCCTGACACTGGCGCAAGAGTTCAAGTAGCGTCCGCGAAATGTTTCAGTTGTCGATTCTAGTGCTAATAAAAAAACTGGACGTACAGCAGGAGAAGGTATAAAATCCATATTATGTGATCACCGATTATCTCATGTAGATGAGCCGACAGTGTTGTTGTAATTCCTCAGAATTCCTCATGGGGGCGACAGAAGTTACGCACTATACCTTTAAGAAGTACGAAGAATGAATCTTTATAATCATACTATCCCGATTTTGTAAACTGGGCGACTGTGGCTCAGTTGGTAGAGCGGGTCGGCCGATGATCACAGGGTTGGAGGTTCGATCCCCGCCCTGCCACCTGTGTCATAGTTGTTGTGTCCTTGGGCAAGACACTTCACCCACCTTGCCTCGTGTGAATGTCGATAGTTAGCCTGCTATCGGTGTATGAATGTGTGTGTGTGAATGGTAAAGTGGGAAAGGAAAACAGGTCTCCCTTGTAAAAGAGTCTTCGGTCTCAATGGGATTTACCTGTATAAATAAAGGTAAAAGAAAGAAAGAAAGAAAACTTATTAATGCAAAAAGTTCTTTTTTGTGTGCAATCAATACATCATTCCCAAAATATACCACCATGTTAAGGGCATAACAATGATATGGGAAACCTTTTTATAATTGCACAAAACAGAGCTACAGAGGATTACGGTCAGCTACCATCTTCATTCTGAAAGCTTTTCCTGGTTGAGCTCTTATAACCACACAGCTTAAAACACAGCACGGCAATCTGCGTACATCAGTTTGACAATTAATTACCTAAGGCCGGCCCGTCAATGTCCTTTTGTCTTCAGTATAGCTTCCTGGCAGCCTGTGTATTCACGTACTGTATTGGGAGAGCAAAAGGGGGGAAATTGCATTCTCCGTTGAGTACTCTGTTTAGAGCGGTGCACTTTCCCCACACACGGGAGGAAACCAAATGAAATAGGCGGCCATTAGGGTGCAAAGATGTCAGTCCGCACAGAATTGAGGGGCGTACTCACATCATCCATTTTGGCTCTTCAGTGGCATTGGAAAACCCCAATCAGCCTGTTATTGGTCATGAGACCCATGCACGGGGCAGTAATTGCCAAAGCATTAGCATGACAATAGCGGTAGGGTAGCGTTTCTCATCTATTTTACGACCCCCCCACCCCACACACACACACACACACACACACAAAACTGCTGCAAAGAGTATTTCAGTGGAAAAACCCCTCAGAGACCGTCTATGGCTCTTTATGGGTCTCCGCAGCTCTGCCATTAAGCAAAAATCCACCCCTCTTTTAGAGTACATTCACAGAGAGAGTGCACCACCAAATACTACATCTACCCAACAGGCCAGCTGTGAGGCCGCGGCTTTAAAAGATTGCCAAATTCATCTTATCGTACACCAGCCACAGTTTAAGTGCACAGTTGGAGACTTTTTTCTTTGTCAGGGCCTAAACGACTAAACGCATAAGAAAATTAAAATTAAAATGAAAAAGTAAATGAGGTCTGGGCCGGTGGGGTGGGTTGGGTTGGGTTGGGATCCAATCACGGTGCCTGCAGCATATCAATCAATAGGGTGTAACTGTTGGCAATTCTCACTTTGGTGATTGAGCTTTGGATTAATGAATTTGTATTCAAGGTGAAGCATGACCGACATAACAATCGCTTTGTTGATGCAGGAACCGGAGGGATGGTGGGAGGGAGTAAACAACATGTAGATGATGTTACATTTTGTGTTTTAGAAATATAAAGCTTTTATGAAAATTTAAAAAGCAACCTCGATGTAAGGTTACCATTTTAATAGTATTACACATGTTGAAAGGACTTCATGACCCAGTAATTACTTTAGTATAGTGTGTACTTTCGGAGTATTTAGCGGCATCTAGTGGTAAGATTTTAGATCGCAACGCTCCCTTGCTAACCTCTCTCTTTGGGAGAATTTACAGAAGCTAAGGTGGCCTTCAAGGACAAGAAGCTAGTTACTAAAGACGACATCCACCACCACTGCCTCAAGTCTTTCCACAATATCAAGTGATGAGGTGAAGATGTATTTAGTTAATTATTCCATAGTACTTCTTGGCCTTTCAACAGGTGCATTTCCGGTGTAAACGCACTATCTTTAAAAAACGCGACTCCTATGTAGATATAAAAGGCTCATTCTGAGGGAATACTTTTTTTTTTCAAGCAACTATACATACTCTCCGTGCTTATGAGTATCCCATTTTTACCAAGTTTGTTCTGTAAAATGCCAATACATTCTACACACAGTACCTTTAAAAACTGGAGAAAAAAATCTAATTTTAACCTCACAATAGTATTATCCAAATTCACCAACAGCACTATATTAACACGCTTCCTCTGCATATGGCGTTATGTACCAGCAATGCATTGTTAGAGGACGGTGAGGACAGACGAGCGCTTGCAATACATTTTCATTCGTTAGAGGCCATTGACTGTGTCACCCTGAGTGAAGAGGCAGGCTCCTGGACCATACAGCTCGGATCCATCACAGTCGCATACAATACACACACACACACTAACTAGAGTACTGAACAACTGTCGTATACAATACACACACACACACACACACACACACACACACACACACACACACACTCACACACACACACACACACACACATACACACACACACACACACACACACACACACACACACACACACACACATATCCTAACTAGAGTACTGAACAACTGTCGTACTGCCCACAGATAGCCACCTTCCATAATACAATAGAAAACTAAATGGTTGATGAATTGTCTCGGCCTTACCCCCTTTCATCTGCAGTATTGGTTCAGATATTTCCTTTTCAAATTGTTAGCCTCATAGCATAATTGCCTAAATCATATTTACTCTCATAGTTTTACTCTACATCTATACTATTCTACATCTACTCTACTCTACATCTACTTTTCGATAGCCTAATAGCATAATTGCCTAAGTCATATTTTAAGGGTTATAGAGTAGGGTAAAGTAGATGTAGAGTAGAGTAAATATGATTTAGGCAATTATGCTATGAGGCTAACAAAATGCTCTTTACTTTATAACTGTAATTCATATTGGTTTTAAAAACTGCAGCTCAGCATTTCCTGTGTGTGTGACATATCCTTCCATGTCCGTCATCAATAAATAAATCACTCAGGATATGTAGGGCTGTGACAAATAATCGGCTTCAATTTTCTGCAAGGGTCGGCAGCATTATAAGCGTTTCAACTACACACACTTGGATCATAGTTAATAGGCAGTAAATCCTTATTTTGCACAGTGTGGGGTTTTATAGCAAACTGGTCGACACACTCAGACGGGTTCAAAAGTGTAACATGTTGACTGGAGTGCGTCAGTTCTCTTTGACCAATAGATTTTCAAGCTCCCTCTAGTCTCTACACTGCAAAAAAATTCAAGATCTCACCAAGTATATTGGTAGAATTTATACTCAAAACATCTCATGCTAGTACAGTAATATAAGACATAATAGCCTAATAAGCAACATTTCAGTTAGATATGGACTTATGCACCTGCATTGACAATGAGGATTACAGGGCTGGGTTACTATGACAAAAAAATCTCTTACTATTACTAGTAACAAATGCTCGATATTGTTATTTCTAGCTAACTTCACGCTATATCTCATCTTAAATAATGCTAAAATATCACTTAATAATCCTAATTAAAGTAAGTGATTATCTTAAACCTAGAACAGTACCACTAATGTATTACTTGAAATAAATGATATGACACTTGAAATGAAGAGAATAATATGGACCGGTTGGGGGGAGAACCCTGCTTTTTCAGCATAACAGGCTAATTATGATACATAACACGTCCTAAAACTAATTAAATATACTTCCAAATTAGTTTTCCCTGCTAATTTCAAGATATATTCTATTTTAATAAGGCTTGAATCTTATTTCAACAAATCTTACTAAGTGAATTTTTACTTTATTGTGCCCATTTCAAGTGAAATAAACCTCGTTTTAGATCGTATTTTTTAACACATTTTTCAAGAGACATTTTTTCCAGTGTAGAGTGGAGAGTGACTGAAGGATCATTAAAATAAGACGAGCAGAATATATTAAGGAGGATCAGACATAGATAAGTAATTGAGAAGGCTACAAGTCTCAATACGACATGCTGTTAGATCTACCAAAAAGTGCACTTCCCTAAAGAGCTACTGTACCCAAAAAGTAGAAAATCTACTGCGGAATAATAAGGGTCACACTCGACCAAAAATCACCAACCCCAAGATTAGATCTATTCCCTTTACTGCAGACACTCTGTTTCCCCGGCGATACCTGCAATTCATGATTTTTGTGCATGAGCGTGAGGAATGATATTTTAGGAGGATGGAGGAACTACCCTACCGGAGAAATGCCTTGAATAATTCCATGGAAAAGTAGTCCATGCGATAGGTCCGACATATTAGAATCAAAAAAAGTCAAATATACAAGTGATTTTTGGGTCACAGCTTGGCTCCAGGCTTTGCTGACAGTGCAAGAAAAAAATCAAACGGTGGGTGATTTTGTATATGGAAACATTATCAGGCTTTGCACACGAAGGCTCAGACAAGCATTGGGACACCGTGTATTATCGCATCCTCTGCAGAGTTTGAATATGACCTTTATCATTTGAGGTACTTGGAGCGAAGCCTGCAAGCTAGTGGTTCAGGTGGGAGCATGCCTATGTTTCCACAGCCCTATAATCCTAAAGCCCTATGTCCCCACATTTCTAAGAATTTTTTATCTCATAATGAGGCCCTATGTTCCCATGGGGGCGTGTCTATCTCCCCACAGCCCGATGGTCCCACATTTCAAGTAATCTAAATAGAGAAAAGTATGTCTGTTTGTGTCGGTATCACTCCTATTCTAACCTCTCCCTGTCCCCTCACCCTAACCCTAACCACCCAGCTGTGATGCCTGAACCTACTGTAATTGCCATTTTCAGGACCATAGGGATTGTAACATCCAGTCCTTCTGGGACCATTGAGCTGTGGGAACATATAGGGCCTAATTTAAAAAAAAATCAGTGAAAAAAATCCTTGGGAAATGTGGGAACATAGGGATGACCCCGTTCAGGTAGTCAACTCATGATGCTACACAGCGTCCAACTGTATGATATGTGTGGAGAAATATATTTAATCATCACTCTTTAAAGGGGGAGTCAGCGATTCTGGAGAAAGCTTGTTGTCAAAATCACTTTCTGTCAAAATCGGTGAACCTGTATGTACTGGGGGTGTGCTGAAAAAAATCTGGTGTTAATACACAGCCTAGGCTCTGTAAACTTGTATGTAAACACAGGATATAAACAAATGGGGCCCAACATAGCTAGCATCAGGCCTGTTTACAGAGCCTAGGCTGTGTATTAACACCAGCAGATCGTGAGGAAATATTCACTGATTTTGACAAAAAGTGATGTTGACAACAAGCATTCTCCAGTTTCACTGACTAGCACCTTTAATATTGCATGTACATACAGTCTATCTGGGGAGTAATGATGCTAGACCCTACACACCAAACTCAAACTTCTATTTCTGCTCTAATAAAACATTTTAAACAGGAGCTGTCTGGCTGAAATACACTGATGCCTGATAGAGTTTGAATATAAACTTCATCAACCGAACTAAACACACTAATGTATAATAGGACAGGAATGGCTGGCTATTCATCTGGACAACAATGCTATTATTATTTTCGGGAAAGCTTCATGACATCTCTCTTCCCACACAAAGAAGACAATGATTTATCTGTAACATCTAACCAATAAAAGCACAAAATGTTTCTGCCTCTGCTGGGGCTCACCCACAGCTAAAGCACGCGTGGGTGGATCAATAATTTAAGTTGCAGTGCTATCAATCGCCTTTTTCTGGGAATAAATAGTGTAGATAGGATTAATTAAGGAATAGATCACAGTCTGGGCAGATGTACATTTATTTTCAATCTTATTGCAAGATCTAGAATAACAACATTTGTGGTGCAACAATAGGGATTGTAACATCCAGTCCTTCTATGGAATCTAATTATCTCTTTCTCTCCCTGTTGTTATGTTCATTCTATTTATATTATAATATAAAGGACTCGGTGAATGTATTTCTATATTGTTAAGCACTTTGAAAGGTGCTAGAAAAAAAAGTGAGACGTTATTATTATTATTGATATTGTAATATGTTATAAAACTCTGAAAGTTTATGACACTTTAGTACATTTAACAGTTACAACTTCTAAACTACTTTAATACACTTTTTATGTTCTTCCTCAACTATTTTAATGTGAAGCACTCTGTTTATGAAATGTGTGTATTGTAATACACTTTGGATTTCTTGAATTAAAGATTGTATGCATATATAAAGGGTTGTATTAGTAGAATTATTGTAATATAAAACAATTATCTGAAAGTCTAAACATTTGTTGCACCTTTAATACAATAAACATCTTCTCTGTCTATGTGATAGGCTATTTGAACACACTTTTTTAATGCACTTTTTTACATCAAAAAATTAACTTAAATGAACTTAAATTAAACATACTTAATTACATTAAAACGATTTTTTTAAACATTATAGTATTTCTGATTTGACTTCCTTGGGTTTCTAAATACTTGAATGCCAATGTAATATAGTATGTAGTGTTGCTTTAACGATTTTTTGGCCGTCTCTAGAACGACCCAGACACATACAGAGGTCCACCAGACAGACAGAGGTCAGGCTCCAGCACACTGCAATAGACTGCACCTGTTTCCCACTGTCACCATCAACGTCTGTGATAAAAAGCTGTGAATGTACGTTTAGCTCATATCTATGCACACCTGCACGCGGGCGGACCGGGAGACCACACACACACA
>NC_137230.1:34316740-34324458 GCF_949987685.1 Ammodytes marinus
ACAGATGTTACACACTATAGCTTTAAGCATGTGACCTGACATTGAAAGACACCTTGGAGAGAAATGTTTAGTGGTGTTGTTGCTTTAAAGTTTAAACAATTAACCTGCTCCACTCTTGGATTGGTGTAATCAATTTAGCCATACAGCCTAGCAATGCCCAGTGTAAATATACCCTGCGTTCCAAATCACATACTCTTTCTTTTTACTACACTACATACTAAAGTACAGAAGAGTTTTAGGGCCACAAGAGAGAAAAAACAATCAGATAAGGAAGATTGTTATTCATTATGTTGAGAAATGTCAAGAATAAAGACGAATACTCCAAAATGCTATTGGAGTTAGTGGGGTATTTATGTATTTTCAGCATACTACATTTGACGTGCATGTATTGGGACATACATCTTTTTCTGGCATACTAAATAGTAGGGAAGTACTGGTATTGGAATACAGGGATAGACTCCAGCAACCCTCTCTACTGGTCATTTGCTATGTAATTTGCAATCAGAACATTCTGCAGGGGCCATCTGGACATGCGAGCACTGAGAATGAGTTGAGGGCATTTTACCCTTGAGTTCAATTGGTGGATAAAACTATTGACTTGAAGGTCTTTCAGGCAAACCTTTTGGATTAGGATTTAGGAAGCCAGGTCTGGCATACTGGAAAAGCCTGTGTTTATGAACTATAGTCTACTTAATTAATAAAAGTTAAATTTGCCATTATTAATCTGACAGTCACATATTTACATTACCTCATCTCAATGCATCCGGCGGTCTCTTATTCACTCACTTACCCAAACGCTATGCTGGTATGGGTATCTATCTATCTATCTATCTATCTATCTATCTATCTATCTATCTATCTATCTATCTATCTATCTATCTATCTATCTATCTATCTATCTATCTATCTATCTATCTATCTATCTATCTATCTATCTATCTATCTATCTATCTATCTATCTATCCATCCATCCATCCATCCATCCATCCATCCATCCATCCATCCATCCATCCATCCATCCATCCATCCATCCATCCATCCATCCATCCATCCATCCATCCATCCATCCATCCATCCATCCATCCATCCATCCATCCATCCATCCATCTATCTATCTATCTATCTATCTATCTATCTATCTATCTATCTATCTATCTATCTATCTATCTATCTATCTATCTATCTATCTATCTATCTATCTATCTATCTATCTATCTATCTATCTATCTATCTATCTATCTATCTATCTATCTATCTATCTATCCATCCATCTATCCATAAGAACAACATTGATGCAATTACAGGACATTAGCAAAAAAACTTAATCTTTTTTGTTGTTGTTCCTTTGCTGGTATTATGTCACATCTAGCATTGTAGATAGGCTATTACATCATTCTGCATATCATGCTTGAAGGATGAAATGACGCTCATGATCAGATAGGGGCTTTGTGGTGTTTTTTATTAAGTGTTCTTGTTTAGCTTGAGACGGTGAGACTGATATTTAGTGTAGTCACCACTAAGCGAGTTTTAGAAGTCCGGTAGGTGGCAGTGAATGTTCTCAGGTAGTAGGGAGGGCAGGTTGTGTGTGTGTGTGTGTGTGTGTGTGTGTGTGTGTGTGTGTGTGTGTGTGTGTGTGTGTGTGTGTGTGTGTGTGTGTGTGTGTGTGTGTGTTGTGTGTGTGTGTGTGTGGGTGTGTGTTTATAGGCGCGCGTGTCTGTGCGCGCGCGGCGAGGGGGGCGTGTATTCCTCTTTTCCTCTTGCACAAGCGCTCCCAGTCCCATGTTGCGTAGTCTGCTGGAACCCTGACGTGGAGAGAAGCAGCCGAGCCTTGTAGTAGAGCAGTGAGTGACAGACTAGAGTTACGGCGAGAGGGCAGATCACAAAGTGCCTGCAGGCTGCATGCGCTTCCCCCGCGTGCGCTCCACAAAAAGTCGCACTAGACCGGCTTCACTGGCTTCACAAAAAGCTGGAAGAAGGAAAGGAAGGAACTAAAACTAAACATTCATCATTGACTTGAGGGAGCGAGAGCGATGCACTGGCAGCATGGCCAAGTGGTTCAAGGAGCACCTAGGATTCAAAACTACCAAAGCACCCCCTCCGGCGCCTCCGAAGCCCGACTACAGAAACTGTCACACCGGTGTGCCCAGCAGCTGCGGCGGCGGTGGGGTGCCCCTCTCCGGAGCGACCTTCCCCAGCCCCGTACAACCGGACATCCTCGCTGCTTACAAACTACAGAAGGAACTGGACTTCGAGGACCCGTACACGCCAGGTGGGAATATATCATTCGCCTCTTCGGTCAGTACCGTGGGCTCGTCGCCGGATATCAAGTACGTGTCGCCCAAACACCGACTGATCAAGGTGGAAACAATCGAAAAGAGCAGCCCGGCTCCGGGAGGAGGAGGAGGCGGTGGCGGCGGAGGTGGTGTGACCGTCACTCAAGCTGTTGCTCTCGGGAGCGTTAAGTCTCCAACCTCGCCCCCCTCGGAGAACGACCACAGCAAGGAGAAGGTGGGTTGAAGTTTGGTCCAAAACATTGCTTAATTGTTTATAAACTCACCCCTTGATTTCTTTACACAAAAGAACAGACAACTATTCACCTTTAATGAAAACGGACTAATTAAGCTACTCTTACTTTTTTTTTTAACTGTAGGCTAGTCCTGTTCGTTTTTAACTTTCGCAATCTTGTCCCTGATCTTGTCTTGTATTGACATTGGATACATAATGTCAAATGTGGTGTATGAAAATTGGTCATGACTGTGTGTGTGACATTCTTGGAAAATAATTTTTAATCTCAATTAATTTTACCTGGTTAAATACAAGATAGGATATTGAATGAAGCTGAACAAACATGTAGGCTAATCTGTGAGGCTAGTTGTTCTAAATTGAAATCAATGAATCTCTCTTAAACCCGCACCATATCCTTCTTGGAGCTGACATGCCCTGCGTTCCAAATCACATACTTTTTTTTTCACTACACTACATACTAAAGTACAGAAGAGTTTTAGGGCCACAGGAGAGAAAAAAAAATCAGATAAGGAAGATTTCTTCTCATTATGTCGAGAAATGTCAAGAATAAAGTAGAATATTCCAAAATGCTATTGGAGTTAGTGGGGCATTTGTATTTTCAGCATACTATAATTGACGTGCATGTATTGGGACATCCTCAATCTTTTTCTGGCATACTAAATAGTATGGAAGTATGGGTATTGGAACGCATGGGATGGTGTGTGTTTGTGGAGCACTTGACCTACACCAGTGAGGAAGGAAGCGTCACAACCGGCATAACTCGTTATCACAACCGCACATCGTCCGACCACATGAGTTGCGACATCTCAAGCGCTCTCTCTGTCTAATAGCTAACCTGCAATACAGGGAGTGCTGTGGAGGGAAGGGACACACACACACACACACACACACACACACACACACACACACACACACACACATACACACACACACACACACACACACACATACTTTCGTGCTTTCTTTGCTCATCCTCAGCTTTATTCACAAGCAACAGTGTGATGTATAGCCGCTCCAATTTGAGCCCCTCTAAATATCACAGAAAGACCTTGCGTTTATCTTTTCACCTTTGTGGTTTGTGGCTAATACAGGTAGCTGGTGGTCTCACTCACATCAACATAAAAGTGAATGTTGTACAGATAGATAGACAGATAGATAGACAGACAGACAGGCAGTTAGACAGACAGACAGACAAGCAGACAGACAGACAGACATGCAGAATGTGTTGCATGCAGGCCGTGCCTTGCGCCTTGGAGCACACAGGTCCGTCACGTCATGTCAAAACTCCTCAGGAATTTCCTTCCGCCTCGTCCGGGTTCATTTAGGAGAAACGTGAGCCGTGCGGAGCCACAGAGGTTAAGGACATACGGTATACCATGATGAGTGTGTTCCCACTACAGGAATGTGTCAGTGTCTACACAGCTCATGTACACACACAGGAGAAGGCAGCAGGGCCCTGTGAAAATCCACACTGTTCAAATGCTACACTGTTTCTTCCTCCACCGGTTGTGGTCAACTTGATGTCACCCTCTCGACACTTCCTACGTGTGTGTGTGTGTGTGTGTGTGTGTGAGTGTGTGAGAAAGTCCTCCCTCCTCACGCCCCTATGTTTGCATTCGCACCTGTCTCGTGACATGTGGCGAGTTTGTTTCACAGTTGTTTTTTTGACTTCAACACTTTTATCTATAATCTACATTGTCTGTGGCCTGTCACAGAGAGAGAGAGAGTGTGTGTGTGTTTGTGTGTTTGTGTGTCTATGTGTGTGTAGGAACAAGACCCCCAGTTTTGATCACACAAACTTTGTCAGTGACATCTCTATATTTCCCCCATGGCCTCAACACAAAGATCACAAACCATACAAACCGAAAAACTCATAAATCTGTCGCCTTTGCTTCTGTGCTGTGTTTGTTTTTCCCCAAACTGTCAAACGCTATTTTCAGTTGCTTACATGATACAATCAGTCTACAAGGTTTAATAATCATACAGCTATGTGACGGACAGGGTAGCTGGTAATTAGCTGGGGCTTTGGGCAAAATACCCCTCAAAAATCTGAATTTGGCTTTCATTTTGCGGGGTGGGGGGGGGGCTTTAAAGGTGGAGTCAGCTATTCTGGAGAATGTTTGTTGTCAAAATCACTTATTATCTTCGCACAATCCGATAGTTGTCTGTACTTTGTGTGCTGTAGAGAAATCCAGTGTTACAAATAGCCTAGGCTCTGTAAACGGGCATGTTGGTTGCTACGATGGGCTCCCTTTTGTTTCACATAGCAGTTTACAGAGCCCAGGCTGTGTAATTATTACACCATATTTTTTTTGAGCACCTACACAGTACACTTGATAAGATATTCACTGATTTTGACACAAAGTGATTTTGTCAACAAGCGTTCTCCAGAATCGCTGACTCCACCTTTTTATTAATCATACCGCCATGAAAGGGGGGCGCCCTTAGCTCAGTTGGTAGGGCGTCCCCCCCCCCCCCCCCCCCCCCATGGGCCTCGGCCAGAAGCGGACCCGGGTTCGATTCCAGCCCGCGGTCGTTCTCTGCATGTCACTCCCCTCTCTGCCCCATTTCAACTCTGTCTCTCTACAATAAAAGCATAAAAATGCCAAAAAAAATGTATCTTTAAATCATACCGCTATGTGTTATCAGTAACAAACAAGCATAAAAAAAAAAACATAATTTACAATTTTCAGCCAGACACCAGTGCAGCTGCTCAAAGCTGATTAAAACAAATTACAGTTGTCTGGCGTTAATTGAAGCTCATTTGGATTGGAGTCCAGATGCCTCTTGCTTCTCCTCTCTCCCTCTCTCCCTCTCCCTCTCTCTCTCTCTCTCTATCTCTCTCTCTCTCTCTCTCTCTCTCTCTCTCTCTCTCTCTCTCTCTCTCTCCCCCTCTCCATGCACACATATGGCTTCAACAAGCCCAGCATATGACTGTATACTATAGTATGGGTCTTATATGCCTCACACACTTACTACCACCACCACCACCAGTATGAATGATGTAGCATAGCGGCTAAATCAGTAGTGACAGCTGGTGGGCTTAAGCAATATGTCGAGAGAAGGGCTTTAAAGGTTTCTTGTCAGGTGCTGAAGGCTGAGTTAAAATGGTGGAGAGGTGGAGAGAGGGAAGTGAGATGGGGAAGCAGATAATATGGGGGTTTTATTTTTGTAACCTGTCGTCCTGGTTTGTCCTTCCTCTTCAAGCTTGAGATATCTGGTGCTGTCGGAGTGAGTGTGAACAAATAACATAACGCCTATGGACTTGGACATAGTCTGTGGCGTGGTTACAGATGCACTTATTTTCAGTTCCAATCCTTATAGATACATATAAAGCTCTGGAAAAAAATTAAGAGACCTCCAAATATTCAGTGTCTCTTGTATGACTATTTAGAGGCATATGTTTGAGTAGAATGAACATTTTGATTTTATACTATAAACTACTGGCAACATTTCTACCAAATTCACAATAAAAATATTGTCATTTAGAGCATTTTGTAGAGTAATGTAGGGATGAAGATTTAAGAAAAATCCAGACTGGTCTCTTAATTTTTTTCCGGGGCTGTATTTGCCGATACCTATACTGATTTTTACAGGAACGTTTTAGGACTTCTGGAGAAATAAAAAAAATCTAATAACTGAACTGTATCAGAATAGAATTCTAGAATATTTTTCTCTTGGGTGTTTCCCTTTGTAGACGGTCCCCTCCCTGTGCTCTCGTCTCACAGCCCGCTGCACATAGAGAGCAATGTTATTAGTGGACGTCTGCTTACAGTCAAAATGAGGTTGTAGCCCTTTGTCTGCCTTATGCCCATAGCAAAGATGGCTCCTTTGTGATTTAGTAATCGTCTCCCTTCTGAGTTATTGATCTCGGATGTTCAAATATGTCAATTAATTTTCAACGCAGCACCAACAACTGCACAGAAACAACACCAGCATCATTGATCAAAGAGACCTGGATTAACCTGATATTATATAGACTATTGAATATGGATTGATACAAGGAATGTCCGCATCGATTGAAACATCAATGAAGACAGTTCGATATCCAATAAGTGAATTACGGCCTTAACGACACCTAATAATGATAATGGATGGTATCGGTGCCATCTCTGTACCGCACAATCCATCATAATAATTAGTACGCTGTATTTGATTTTGTAAAAAAAACTTTAAGCCCAGCTGAATGTCACCTGATATATGCCTCAGGAGAGAAGGGAATGCCATGTCGCCTTGCATGCTTTGTTAGCTGTGGTTTATCTGTGTGTGTGTGTGTGTGTGTGTGAACATGAATTATTTCTCATCTGTCATAAAAATGTCTTATTATGCATAATATCAAAGAAGTCTGCTCTCCACACTCCCTATGAACTAATGCTTGTTGCGAGGTCTTCTGTTCAAACTTTTTGTTGAGGATTACAGCTTGTCTGGGAGCTGAGGATTTTCCTTTCCTCCGTGGCTGGCCATAATAACTGTTTCTAAGTCGTTGTCAGAGGTAGTGCTGTAAAGGTAAAAGTAGGATTATTCCATTATACAGACACTTGTATCAATGGGCTCAACGGACAGTCAAAAGGGGCCTCTAGAATTAACACAAACTGAAAGTTCCTCGTAGCCACTTTCAGGCGTTAAAAGGTTGAGACCGTATGGAGAGCGCACACTATGTTTTGTTGTTCGGTGGCGCGTGACGTCGAAACAGTTTTATAGGGACTTTTCTCAGGCATTTGGGCAGTGATTAAAATGAGAACATGTGTTTGTGGCTTGTAGCTCACGCACACTCACTCACACACACACACACACACACACACACACACACACACACACACACACACACACACACACACACACACACACACACACTCACTCTCACACAAACACACAACCATTGGATACACTCTCACTCATACATTGAAATCATAGTGTATGGAGTCAGTAGTATTTATTTGTAAAACATCTGTGAGTATCTTGAAAAGTGCTTTATACGTCTTATCAATTAGTAGCTTTGTAAAAATCTCTGTCTTCTGTTCCTATCAGCCCAGACTAAACAGTGTCTGCTGCAGAGTTAAAGAGCACACCAGTGTCTTAACAGCCCTGCTGCCTGCTCACATTGATGTGTTAATTACTTGACTCATGAATGCTAATTATATCAGCGCTTACCTGATGCCTGAAATGCCAATAGCAGCATCAAGTGCATTTGA
>NC_137230.1:34324658-34337158 GCF_949987685.1 Ammodytes marinus
GTATTTTTCAGCATGTGCTACCAACTGAAGCATATCTCAGCCCCACTCACCCACACAGTGCACAGTGCAGGCATGCCGTCTGCTCCCCAAACAATTACGCGCTAATCTGCAATGTGGAATGAGTATTAGGCTTTTTAATCTCACTGGAAGAGACAGTCTGCTAATACTTCACACACCAAAAGTAGTGGAAGTTATACAGTATTATCTCACACAGTTTGTGACCTTCTGTCTTCATTCCCCCCACACACTATAGCCCGAACCACAAACACAATTTTCCATTTAAAGGTGCTACGAGGAACTTTAAAAATATTTCTGAAAGTCTAATTTTTCCTCTAATGATCATAAATTAAATGTAACAGCAAATGAGATCATCAGTGTAAATAATGCTATTTTGATATGGTTTTTCTTAATGTCTTTGTCATGGGTACTCTCACCCAGGAACAACAACTGGCGTAGTAAACAACACTACCGCTTTTGTCCAAAGGGGGGTGCAAAACTTAACACAAATTGAAAGTTCCTCGGAGCACCTTTGAATCAATGCTTTTTTACATGTATCTATATTTACTATGTCTGCACATTGTTATACCCTCATATAGCACATTTTCAATGTATTTGTTTTACTATCTATTGCACATATTGCAATTAATGTTCTTCATCATCTTCAATGTTCGTTTTTTTCAATTTCTTGACTTTTCAATACCATTTGGTTTTGCCTTGGTTTTGCCTTAGTTTTGGCGCTTTTTAGAATTTGTTTATTATATATAGTATTTAGGCCTTGTGCACCAATTCCTCTGTATGTCTGAAAATATTCCAGAAACTGACACTTAGTTGACTTGACTTGACACACCTTTCCCATCAGGATAGACAGTAATCAGCTCCTGTTTCCAGCTGTCTTTCCTTAGATTAGCCCCCTGACACAACAGGCCTGGATATGTAATTGCATGTCAGATTGAATATCCTCCAGTTTTCCCCCTCCATCCCTTCATATAGCTATAGCATATATTGCTTCATTAACATGTGATGTAGCCCCACCGCTGTAAATACTAGAGGGGTGTAAGACGGACAAGTTAATACCATCATGATCACTCTCCCAATGAAAGACAGCCGGTATACTAGTCGACTTGTTGTCAAAATCACTTTTTGTCAAAAGAAGTGAATATCTCCTCATCATCATCCGCTACCTTTCTCAACTGTGTGTGCTTTGAAAATAAATCTATCATGTTTCTAGAGTAGCACAGAACAGACAAACTAAACAGCCTTACACATTTGTATATACTGTATAGTAGTTGTCCGTGGCAAATGCACCTGTTGGAAGACAAAGAAAAAGTACTATAGAAATATATCTTCACCTCATCACTTGAAATTGAGGCATATATTTTCCAATTTGCTTTTGTCGCTTGTATGTAGTTTAGTTTTGTTTTTGTTTATTGGTTGTTAACGGATATTCGTTTTAGGGTAAATTTACCGGCCGACACCTGCGTGATTTCTTCATTCTGCTCCTTTAGAAAGCGTATGCAAGCTGTTAGGTATTTTCGAAGCTTCTTAATTCTTAGTTTAGAGGCATTGTCTGTCATATGCTACAAACCCAGATTGCATCACACCAATTATATTTTAATTTACATACTTCTCCAGCTTTCTAGACATCATCATTAAAGTGCTCTTTTGTAGCATAGTGATATTCCTCACTGGAAGATCTGTGTTTGAAATGTTATGTTAGAAGTTACAAGTAAGTACATAACACTCAAACAGTGTATTTCAAAGGCTACATTTCTTTACTAGCCTTGTTTTCTTAAAGCTGGCTTGATCTTATAGTACTTAAAAAACTTCAGTATCTTTCGCTATCTAACAAGTGACCCTTGCTCAGTAGCCGATATGCTTTTGCAAGGTCATTCAATTTACCCTGGGAATGCTATAACCGGACATGAGGCATTCAGGCATATATTTTTTTACGGAGGAAAAGCCTGGGGATAGATGGATTGCTCTGAGCTACTGTAGGATGCTGTCTACATTGTTGTTTATTTTAATATAGAGGCCGGAGGTTTTATTTATTTTTATATTTTTTTTCTCTGTACTAAGAATAACAACAGAGCCTATATGCTATGATGATGTATTGTTACTCAGCTTGAGGCAACGTTATGTCTTCTAGTCTGCAACTTTCAAGGCACTGCATTGTACTATCTGGGCCTGCCTACTTAGAACAAGCCTGTCATATAGCACACTATTAATCACTGCCATGTAGCAAATAAGGCATTCAGGGAATTTCATGTTTCTAGTGTATTTCGGGATCTCAAGGGGTGAAGCTTAAGATAGTCAGTCTGGGTTCCTGTCTGGATTGTGTAGGGGAGAGAGAGGCAACTTTTCGGGAAGGGTTGTGGTTTAATAGCACTTTAAAGTTATATTGTGTAACTTTTTTTATACAAAGAAGAGTTGGCACAAAGTTGATTAAGCCTATCAGCTCCACAAAACTCTCTCTGTATTTCTCAGTACAGCAGCGTTTGTAAACTGGTTTCGCCCCAAGAAGAGCCCAAGAAATGTTTCAGTTGTTGATTTTGCTACATAAGTTACACACTATAGCTTTAAATAAGTTGAGCTTTGAATGTGTGTGTGTGTGTGTGTGAGTAACCTTTCATCATCACTTAATAACAATCCACTTTTTTTTAATCAACCTTGAACCAAATCCAAAATGGATCCCGCTATAACAACCCAACCCTGCCATCTGATCAAACTAACTTCACTTCTTCTTTTTCAGTCCTGCTGTATTTCCCTCTCCTTTTCTAGCCTGTACTGCTGATTCTTGGATGACTTTATAACCCAGCGTTCTACCACCACAGCACTGGCCTCTTGAGCTCTTATCTACTTTTCCACTTACCCTTTCTTCCTCTTTTTCTTTGTGTTTTTCCCCCCATTACCTCCCTCTCTTCCCCCCTTTTGTGGTTGTCTGTTTATGGGTCTCTCTCTCTCTCTCCCTCCCTATCTATATCCCTATCTCTCTCTCTCCCTCCCCCCTCTCTCTCCCTATCTCTCCCTCCCTCTCCCCACTCTTCCTCTCTCTCTCCCCCTCCCACCCACCCTCCCCCCTCTCTCTCTTACCCCCTCTCCTCTCCTCTCCTCCGTCCCTCTCTATATCTCTCTTTCTCCATCTCCCCTCTCTCTCTCCCTCTATCTCCCCCTCTCTCTCCCTCCCTCTCTCTCTCCCTCTCCCCCCTCTATCCCTCTCTCTCCCTCCCTTCTCTCTCTCTCCCTCTCTCCCTCTCTCTCCCCCTCTCTCCCTCCCTCTCCCTCTCTCCCTCTTTCTATCTCTCCCTCCCTCCCTCTCTCCCTCCCTCCATGTGCGCCCCCCTTGCAGTAGAGATTAAAGTGATAAAGGACCTGCCTTGGCCCCCTCCGGTGGGGCAGATGAACACCAGTCCTCCCCTGGTGGAGGAACCAGAGTCCCCGTCCCAAACAGGCCAGCCCTCCCCGGGACACACGGCCTGCGACCAGCACCACCACGGTGGGTGTTTGGTGTTCACATTGTGTGTCCAGCCATCAGTCATCAATCCCATTCATTTAAACCCCATCCCATCCCACATCTGGTTCCATCCGTCAGGCCATTCAATCCATCCATCCTCATCCAATGTTGTCAATATCTGTCAAATGATCTGATTTTATGAATTAACTCTTTGTGTGTGTGTGTGTGTGTGTGTGTGTGTGTGTGTGTGTGTGTGTGTGTGTGTGTGTGTGTGTGTGTGTGTGTGTGTGTGTGTGTGTGTGTGTGTGTGTGTGTGTGTGTGTGTGTGTGTGTGTGTGTGTGTGTGTGTGTGTGTGTGTGTGTGTGTGTGTGTGTGTGTGTGTGTGTGTGTGTGTGTCTGTGTGTGTGTGTGTGTGTGTGTGTGTGCGTTTTGAGAACATATCAGTAATCATGTTGCTATGATGGTGGTTTCTTCCAGTAGGTCATTCTTAACAATCTTTGTGTTTTTAAATATATTCGTAGGATGAGGGTTAAGTCTGAGGTGTTGCATATTGTTACATTCTTATGGGCGTTTGTACCACTCATAACTACCTAGAACTTTGTATTTGGCTTGTTGAACATATCACAAATAATCAGTTTTTTTGGAACACCCTTACAAAACTTACCAGCAGCCCTCTTCAATGGCCAGTTGATGACTTACTTTGGCTACATAAGTCCCATATTTTTTACAAACTCTGTCTGCGTAGTATGACTGAATAGCCCTCAACACACTAATGATGACGGCCCATCTGGGTTACACGTGGCAGAAAATCACTAATCTTGTGCAGATTTTTTTAGGATCTGAAGACTCATTAGTTTTAATTGTACCGAACTGCCTTCTGCATGCGTAATTACCACTGGCTCTGACCCCCATTTCCTCTAGTCAACACACTCACAACATCCCAGATGTCCCGACAGCCCTTTGTTCTCTACAAGTGGCTGACATGGAACCAAACATACAACTAGACTATTTTTGTTTTTTTTACTCTAAGTCTTTAAAAAGGTGAATAACTATACAAATGACAGTTCAATAACGTCCAAATACATACCATATTGTTTTATTAATCATCTATTTTCAACCAAAAGATCATATGAGTGGTGATATGGATAGGATGAGAGAATCAAACTCATTTAAAAAGTTTTTTCAGTTCTGTACTCAAGTCTCTTCACCTTGAGGTTCAGGCATATTTAGCAAGTTATTAATCTATTTTTTATATTATGTGTTGCATATATTCATGCATTTTCTGTTAAGTAAATAATATAACTACAATCTTGATACAGTTGTAACTGTTTGTAACGAGCATTACCGCAATAGTTTTTTCATATTTTTTGTAAAAGAAAAAGTTTAAATTTGTTAAAGTAATTGTAATAAATGAGTCTATTAATTGATTTTAAAAAGACTAAACGTATGGAAAGATAACTATACAATTGACGGTTCAAAAACATCCCGTGTTGTTTTATTATTGTTCTTTTTTCAACCCACAGATCTTTGAGTTCATTCAGGTCAAAGCGAGTGTAGCAGCAGAACTAATGCCAGGAATGGGATTTCCCCCTGGCATAGTAGGGAGACGTGTGTGTGTGTGTGTGTGTGTGTGTGTGTGTGTGTGTGTGTGTGTGTGTGTGTGTGTGTGTGTGTGTGTGTGTGTGTGTGTGTGTGTGTGTGTGTGTGTGTGTGTGTGTGTGTGTGTGTGTGTGTGTGTGTGTGTGTGTGTGTGTGTGTGTGTGTGTGTGTGTGTTTCTCTGTGTGTGTGTGTGTGTGTGTGTGTGTGCGTGTTTCTGTGTGTGTGTGTGTGTCAGTAAGAGGACACCGCTGGGTGCTGTGGTGGGTGAGGACAGGGGCAGCTAAACGTTGATTTATGTCCATAAATCCATGGGAACGCTTCTGGTTCCATGTGTGATACCAGCAGCTTTAAGATATGGCGTCCTGCTGTAACATAATCCTCTCTCTGTCTGAGGTCAAGAGTCACTGTGGCAGACAGTGTGTGTGTGTGTGTGTGTTTGAGTGTGTGTGTTTGAGTGTGTGTGTGTGTTTGACTGTGTGTGTATGTGTGTGTGTGTTTGACTGTGTGTGTGTTTGACCGGGTGTGTGTGTGTGTGTGTGTGTGTGTGTGTGTGTGTGTGTGTTTGAGTGTGTGTGTGTGTTTGACTGTGTGTGTATGTGTGTGTGTGTTTGACTGTGTGTGTGTTTGACCGGGTGTGTGTGTGTGTGTGTGTGTGTGTGTGTGTGTGTGTGTGTGTGTGTGTGTGTGTGTGTGTGTGTGTGAAATGACCTCCGTGACCCCATGTGAATACAGTTACAATGCCCTGTGTTGACCCTCAGTGTAAAGGCAAGACCCCTAGTCACACACACACACACACACACACACACACACACTGAGACGTTAGTCAGCCGCTGTGCAGGGGATTGCTTACATGCTGTGTGTGGACTGGGTGAAGAGATGAGGGTCTGCATAGGTTATGTGTTACATTACATTACATTACATGTCATTTATCAGACTCTTTTAAAAAGCGACTTACAACTGGAGCACAAATTCATACACCGATTGCAGCAGCAAGCTAACTATCAGGAGACATTTAGGGTTCAGTGTCTCTTTGCCCAGGGACACTTGGACATGTGGCAGGGAGACGGGGGATCGAACCACCGACCCTACAGTTGCGGGTCCACCACCCTATCCATTTCGCCACAGCCTATATGATCTATAGTCAACCAGGAAAAAAAACAGTATCTTTGAAAAATATGCCTCCTTCGTTTAACCTCATCATTGACCTTTAAAGGTGGAGTCAGCCGTTCTTGAGAAAGCTTGTTTTCAAAATCACTATTATTTTTCAAAATCAGTGAATATTTCCCAACAATCCATTACAGAGAGAACAGTGTGTGCGCTGAAAAAAAAGTGGTGTTAATACACAGCGTAGGGTCTGTCGCAGTTTACAGAGTCTAGGCTGTGTATAATCAATTCATTATTTGCAGTGCACACACAGTACAGACAGGTAGCGGATCATAAGGATAGTTTCACTGATTTTGACAAAATGTGATTATTTATAAGAATAAGCATTCTCCAGAATCGCTGACTCCACCTTTAAAGTGCAGCTTGACAGGGTAAACTGTATACAACATCTTCTTGTGTCTGAGTAGAGGCCTAATGAATAGATTTATGCCATTAATTAACACACTTTGAATCCCTTATCTTAACTGAAAAGACCAAGACAAAACAAGTTATTTAAAGTTATCCAGATTCAATTTTGAATACATTCACTTCTCTGCCTTTGTCTTGGAAAACCCAATTAAAGTTCAATTTGGGGATATATGTTTATAATATATATATATATATAAAGGAAGAAAGCCTATTCCCACATAGTCCAATCTTTAAATTAGAAAAAAAAAAAAATTAAAATCCCGTCCAACAAATCACTATTTGAATTCCAAGTGCAGATGATGAATATCAACATAAAAGTGAGGGATTCTTAAAGCTAGCAGTTCTGGGGCTATCAGACCACGCTGTGCACGATTTTCAGCTTGTGTGTGTGTGTGTGTGTGTGTGTGTGTGTGTGTGTGTGTGTGTGTGTGTGTGTGTGTGTGTGTCATTGCATTTTAATGACATGCAGAGCCGTTAATCATTTCACACGTCCCAGCTGTGAAAACTTAATTCTCACCATCGCAGTGCAGTGCAGTGGCGGATGGCACACTTCGCCTCGTCGGAACTACTCATGCTTTCTGATAGGAGTGCCATTAGTAAATGAGAATTAATTAGAAAGCTTAATGAGAGAGATTTCCTCAGGAGTCTGTGTGTGTGTGTGTGTGTGTGTGTGTGTGTGTGTGTGTGTGTGGGGGGGGGGGGGGTGTTGTGTGTGTGTGTGTGTGTGTGTGGGGAGAGGGGCAAGTAGTCAGGTTGTTATGAAGCCTCCAAGGTTTTAGTTACGGCATGTTTTTTGAATATTTGGTTAGAGTTTTTATACAGTTTAAAAAAATTTCAGCTTATTTTTATGAATTGTGATTCATAAAAAAATTAATTTGACCTACGATTTAAGAATTTGAACAAGCATAACTGTCATGTTGTGTTTGTTAGAGAGGGATAAGGGGAAACATCTACAAGTTTGCCACTTTTAAAGCATTTTTGTTTTGGACTAAAAATGCACTGATACACGTGACTTTTCGTTTTTCTCCACCTGTGTTAGTTATTTTTCTTATGTTGTGCTGTGCATTGAAATCACGGAAACACCATTGTAACCTCTGTGTGTTTATGTGTCCAAGGCACTCAGGCCTCCCTCTCTCGCACACTCAATTCCTCTGTGTGTGTGTGTGTGTGTGTGTGTGTGTGTGTGTGTGTGTGTGTGTGTGTGTGTGTGTGTGTGTGTTGTTTTAATGTGTTATCTAGCGCTCTACAGGAAGCGATGTGTCTGAGAGGAGGCGGGTCTCTCAGCCATCAGTCACCATCTGACTGACAGGTCAATCTGATACACAGATTCCATTTGCCGCGCTTTACAAGCAACAATCCTGATAACACACACACAGATGCCCCCGCACAATTACGTATGTGACGGTGTGTTTGCGTGTGTATGTCTCAGTGTGTGTGTGTGTGTGTGCGCGCGTGTGTATGTCTGTGTGTGTGTGTGTGTGTGACTCTCTCATCTCTCTTAAGCTGCCTCTCAAGGCTTTTGTTCTCCTCTGAGCCAATCCTCTCGTCAATCTCCTGTCGGCAATAATGCCTCAGCCACTGTGTGCTCCGTAGAATGCAAGGCGGAATGAGTTTGGCTTTCTACCGTTGAAATGCAGCTTTAAAGGTGCACTGTGCAGTTTCAGAGGAGGGGGATTCGTTTGTATTTTTTTCTCTACAGGTAATTCTTAGTATTTAATCATCCTAAAATCAAATATATTTTGTGGAACCTGGAACCAAACATTAGACTCGGATATGTATGTAAACAAAACTGTGGGCCCAGCTGCTGTAAACAACAACAGTGAAACAGTATCCTTTTAAGTAGCTTTCTAACTTCAAACAGTGTTCCAGGGATCATGTTTTCTTGTGAGGAAAGTTGGTTTATTCACTTATGAGAATATACATTATAAAATGTTCACTTCTCTGACACACCCACAGTTACATACTGCATCTTTAAAACATAATTCTACAGTTGTATAGTTGAAGCTGGTGTAGGTAAGATAGCTGGCAAGGCAAGTCTATTTATATAGCACAATTCAGACTCAAGGCCACATTAGAAAAGCGAATGAATAGAAATAAAACATTTAAAAGCTAATGAATAGAAATAGGACATTTAAATACAATAAAATTGCAGGTTAAAATGGAAACAGAAAAGTCTTCAGACTTGATTTAAAAGAGCTGAGAGTTGCAGCAGACCTCAAGTTTTCTGGGAGTTTGTTCCAGATATGTGGAGCATAAAAACTGAAAGCTGCTTCTGGCAATGAAAGCAGGCAAGCTCCATTCACTGTCAGGCAAATAATAAGGTAGAGTTTGTTTTGTGTGTGTGTGTGTGTGTGTGTGTGTGTGTGTGTGTGTGTGTGTGTGTGTGTGTGTGTGTGTGTGTGTGTGTGTGTGTGTGTGTGTGTGTGTGTGTGTGTGTGTGTGTGTGCGTGCGTGCGTGCGTGCGTGCGTGCGTGCGTGCGTGCGTGCGTGCGTGCGTGCGTGCGTGCGTGCGTGCGTGCGTGCGTGCGTGCGTGCGTGCGTGCGTGCGTGCGTGCGTGCGTGCGTGCGTGCGTGCGTGCGTGCGTGCGTGCGTGCGTGCGTGCGTGCGTGCGTGCGTGCGTGCGTGCGTGCGTGCGTGCGTGCGTGCGTGCGAAAATATTCACTCTGCCTGTGGAACCCTAGTCTGAGCTCTGGCAGCTAAAGGTTGATGGGGTGAGATCCAGTGAGAATAGCCTCTCACTCACTCAAGACTCAAGACTTTCTGTATGTGTGTAGTGGTGGAGGGAAAGAAAGGGCTTTAATCAAGGTCAAATAAAGCCAGTGATTGTGTGGGATGGGGAGAAGAGCAGGAATTAGTCTGTGAGAGAGAGAGAGAGGAGGAGAAGGAAAGAGAGAGAGAAGGAGAAAGAGAATGAGAGAGAAGGAGAATGAGAGAGAGAGTCTAGCCTTGTTTATTTTTTTTATTTTTTCATTGAATTTTCAAATCATACAACTATACAACATTATATGCATATAGGAAGACATAAGTAAAATCACCTTCCTCTTGCCCAACCTACTATGTCATCCCTACTCATCTTCCAGTCTGGTAGGCTACTACTGTTTAAACTCAAGTTAAAGCTGGGGTATGTGATTTCTGATTGGTCAAAGTTAACATGAGCTGTACACTTTGACCAATCAGAGCGAGGCTCCGATTCTCTTTTCTTCTCGGCTGTTGAGACTGTCCATTCACTTTGGCACCGACTTTGTTGGTGTATAGTGTGTCAGGGAGGGACCATAGGGGAGGGACCAAAGAGAACAAGTGGAGCGGTTGAGTTATTTGGATTCAAATCTCTATCCCAACTGCCATTTTCTCCCCAAATCCTCCACCCCAGCTTTAAGCACTGATATCTGTGACAACAAACAAGAATACACAAGGAATGCACCATTTCATATATGTTAATGACATGAAAAAATACTGTAGCTACACAAACGAAAATAAAGCAAAAGGCTAAACAATATGCCTTTTACTCCACACTCCCGCACAACAACCTAACATGAGTTAATTCTCAGTTCTTATACTATTACCTGTAGTGAAACAGGACACGCATGGGATCCATGTTTGACCAAATTCAGCCTCCTTTCCCTTGAGAATACATCTAATATGTTCTAGTTCTAGAGGGAACATGCCATTGTGCACAGTCCAATTTGTCCACTATTCTTTTTCTGTCCTTGACAGACAGACAGACAAACAAAAAACCACAGAGAAAAATACAGGGAGAGTTAGAGGGACGGTGGTGGATATAGTGCGAGATTTGAAAGAGATCAGAAGAAAAGGTCAGTCAAGAGGAAAAGAGTTAGGATGGAAACAGGAAGAGAGAGATTGAAAGTGAAGGAGAGAGAGAAAGAGAGGTGGGGAGAGAGAAAGAGAGAGAGAGAGATAGAGAAAAAGAGAGAGTGAGGGAGAGAGAGTTAGGGAGAGAGAGAAAGAGAGATGGAGGGAGAGAGATGGAGAGAGAAATAGGGGTGAGATAGAGATAGAGGGGGTGTGTGAGAAAGAGAGAGAGATAGAGAGAGATGGAGAAATAGAGGGAGAGAAAGAGAGAGCAGTTGGGTTCACGTCTTCATGTTGTGATCTGTCAGCATTGACAGGGCTGAGCGGAGCAAACATGCATCTCCCTTGTCCCCTTGGTCAGTTTCCATGGTAACACTATTTCTCGCAATATATTGTGTATAGTTCATCCTAGTGGCAAAGACCGTATTCCTACTAGGGAGTCAACATACATACTGCTCAAATGGAATGTGTTAAAGTACTGATAATGTTTTTCATATGGACTTATATGCAACAGTCGGGCATCATTTCACAGTCTCTCTCTCTCTCTCTCTCTCTCTCTCTCTCTCTCTCTCTCTCTCTCTCTCTCTCTCTCTCTCTCTCTCTCTCTCTCTCTCTCTATTATGGAGGTAAATTCGGTCCATATGTAATTTGTACTTGTTTTTTGGCATTTTCAAGCTGTATTAGATAGTAACAGAGTTGAAATGGGGAGACAGAGAGAGAGGGGGGAAGACCTGCAGTAAAGGTCCACGGGTCGGATTTGAACCGGCGACCACTGCAACGAAGGCCATAGCCAATATAGTACGCGCTCTATCCACCACACCACCGGACCGCCCACTAATTCGTACTTCTAGGAATAAGTCACACGTGTATCAGGTTGGAAACTTTGATACAGTGTGTAAATGTGTTTGCCCCAAATGTGCTGCAAAAAAAAATTCAGCGTATGATTTTCATAATTTATGATTCATAGAATAGAATGTGGGCACCTGGGATTGAGTATATGAAAAGGTGTTGCTCTCTTTGTTTTTGGAAGAGGGGGAAAATGTACATGTTTGCAACTCCTAAACCATAAAAATAACACACAAAATGTATTAAAAAAAAATGAGGATGCTGTGTAAATGTGAACAATTACATATTAGATGATACGTTATTTTTGCTCCTATACAATAAACTATAAAAAATGTAATAATCGGGGAAAGATAAAATCTATAGGCCTTAACCTGGACGTTTTCTATAAGCTAAAACTTTACAAACAATCCCAATGACCCAAGCAAACTATCTTCTCTGTTATTTATCGTTGCTTTTGAATTGTCTGTAGTCCAACAAAGCAAATTGGTCTCTCTTCTTAAGGGTCTGAGGTTAGAGCCACAATTTACCCATGAGTCACGTTATACGCTTACGGTACAATTTGTTTCTGGGACTCGGCCGTACTGCCCTATAACAAACAAACAGTTCATAGGCCACGATAACAAACGCTAGAGTTGTCATTTAGCATAATCATTTCCATGAGTTTGTATTTAGGAAACACATGAGTGAACCCAAGGCCAGTGAGTTCAAGCTGGGGTTCAGTTGGAGGAGAAGGGGAGCCCCTGGTGGTCGGAGATGAAACAGCAGCAACTGGCTCCACACAGCCTTTCTGTTTAGAACATTTTACCTGGAGATACCTGAAGTCTTCTGGAAGTCTATTGTGTGGTCAGATTTGTCCAAAATTGAACTGTTTGGTCATAACCAAAACAAAAACGCAACTCTGCCTACCACCAAAAGAACCTTCTCCCAAGTGAAGAATGTTGGTGGCAAATGGTCTGCAAATCTCCAAATGTTATATAATATAATAATGTTAGGGTTGGCTTTTACCTGAAAAATCACATTCCTGGGTCCACACTGCCTTCTGTTTAGAACACAACTCTGATCCTTTAAAACAGTAAAAATACTATTACAACTATTTCAAAATAATCCTTTTTAAGCTTTTTATTGCATACAACGTGTACATAAAGGGATGTTATTTACATCAAGTTACACCTCATCACTTGATATTGTGGAGAAGACTTGAGGCATTGGTGGATGATGC
>NC_137230.1:34339658-34357158 GCF_949987685.1 Ammodytes marinus
ATGCTCGTTATCAACTGGCAAAGTTTCATGATGATATCTATAAGTACTTTTTTTAGAACCGATTCATCTGTACAGTCTCGCCTTAACCTAAATTGCATCAGATTTTTACATGCAGACCTGTGTTATGTTATTATCACAGCTGTGAATGGTCTCACTGTATTAAAATATACATCACATCCTTTCTTGAAGTCTGTCTGTCTGTCTGTCTGTCTGAATAAAACGTTTAAATTGTTGCATTTTCCTTTTGTATTCCAGTTCAGTTTGACGGTGTGGACCAAAAGTCTCGTATGTCTCCGACTAAGGATGGTAAAGTGCGTCCGCTGCAGAGGCATTCCAGTGGCTGTCTGGTCAACACCAAGATGACATCAATGGAACACTGTGGCTCATCGCTAGGGGAACGCATTGACCCAACCATGCCCCTGGAAAGCCAGTTGTGAGTTGGATATTTTATTTTATTAATTTATCTTTTTTTTTTTTTTTTTTTTTTTAGTTTAGTTAGATTGTTGTTCCTTTTCTTGTGATGACTGCATTTTATTTAAAATATTTTATTTTTTTTTCATTTTCTGTTCATGAATAAGAGTTTATCAGAAGGATCAAAGAATTGAGATGAATCATTGGTTTTTAAAGGAGCAGTCAGCGATTCAACACATGTTGTCAAAATCCCTTTTCAACAAGCATACTCCAAAATCGCTCACTCCACCTTCAACACAACGATACGAAAAATACAAAACACAAAAAAAGTTATAATATAAACAAATCAATAAAAAAACGAATTAAAAAAACAGCAGTAGATATACAATACGTTTATATATTTCCCCATATACACTGCTATCTACATTTTGGATGAACATCAACAACAGAACATCAAATTATGACATTTATTTATACAGGTAAATCCCATTGAGACCGAAGACTCTTTTTCAAGGGAGACCTGTTTTCCTTTCCCACGTTACCATTCACACACACATTCATACACCGATAGCAGGCTAACTATCGACATTCACACGAGGCAAGGTCGGTGAAGTGTCTTGCCCAAGGACACAACAACCATGACACAGGTGGCAGGGCGGGGATCGAACCACCAACCCTTTGATCATCAGACGACCCTCTCTACCAACTGAGCCACATATGCCAATTCCTCCCATTCTCCCCCTCCCATAACCCTATGTATCCATTCTAAACCCTGTCTGTCTTATTGTCCCTACTGTAGCTGGTACCACGGAGCCATCAGCCGGACAGACGCAGAGTCTCTGCTCAGGTTGTGTAAGGAAGCAAGTTATCTGGTCAGGAACAGTGAAACAAGCAAGAACGACTACTCACTCTCACTCAAGTAAGGACAGAACTTTATCACTATTATGATATTCGCTCCACGGTTCCCTTTATTATGTTATGTGACTAGGACAAAGTCAACTGATCTGCATCCTTCTGTCTCTTTTTCACTCACTTTCTGAACCAATTTTGTCCAAATTTTGCCACTAGAATCATCAAAAAACTGAAATGTCCTTGTTGCTTTAAGTTTAAAGGAGTATTTGCAATGGGCATTACTGTCTGTACACATGCATGTATTAGCTACAAATGCTTACTGTTGGGGTACACATAGTGGACAAATCGAAACATCTTGCTCACAAAGGTCTCTGTATACCTGTCTCCCTGTCTTCTGCTGACTTGGTCTTTTTCAATATGATAATCAGTTTCACCTCTGACACCTCTGTCCCACCTACACCCTGCCTGTCCCGTGGATTTCAACCCATTTCTGCTGATGTGCCCAAAACTCACTATACCTGCTGCCATTCATAAGCAACCCCTGACCCCCTACACACACACACACACACACACACACACACACACACACACACACACACACACACACACACACACACACACACACACACACACACTGTGCCCAGCAGTTGGTCCAGAGGAGAATTCTGATTGGTTTGTTCCGGTCTGACATTTGATAGAGGTGACTTTCACCGCACTACAGTCATATCCCATTGTTTTGATACAAACGTGCGTCTTTGCTGGGCTTGGTTCAAGGATGTTCACTACCAGGTGATGTGAGTAGCATAATACACACAATAGATGCATCACATTCAGGGTCCACTCTTTGCTTTTACTACAGACCAGATTAACAAGGAGAATTGTATGTTATGTCCTTTAGAGCTAGAAGAAGCTAGAGGAAATTGTGTTTTATTTCCAAACCTCTCGTACTTTTTATTTTATTCAAATACATGAATGTGTCAGCCGGTAGTGTTGACCTCCTTATTGCAAAGATTAACGGTACAATGTCACCATCAAGGCTGACAAGCTTGATTTCTGCACACAAATTTAAGTTGGTTAGATTGTTTGTATTTTGTATTCGAATGGCTTGGAGTGGTAGGACATACCATATTGTAAATACCAATCTCTCAACCCCATCAGTGTCAGATTCCTAGCCATACATGTGCAGTCCCCTTCTCTTACCATAGTCAAACTCCGCTACCGCAAAGGCATCAACCTTTTAATCTCAGTATCTCTGTTGACAAATGCTCTTTTCACATACCCTTTACACACAGTACATACTATATATAGAGGCAGACTCAACCATATGACATTTAGAAAAAAGAAACTCCATGACCTTCAGATGATAAGGAATCTTTAATATGCTCGGAGACATTGATTAGCCTTTGTTAATATGGCATATGGCTAATTTTCCTAGGGGCTTATAAACAGCTCGATTTAAGCAATGCAGCTCAGGGTTCACAAACCATTGCACATACAAAAGTTGGCAAATAAGTGTTTTATCTGTAAAAAAAAAATGTGGAATTGATTAAAAAAAAACATCTGTTATTTCATACAACAAATACTGGTATTGATAAAAATGAATTTATAATGGTTAAAATAAATAAAATTCCAAAAGGCTCAAGGGGTTCACATACTTTCAAGCAGCACTGTATCTTGACAAGGAAATGTAATGCTTGTTTCCACTGCTCCACTTCTCCCCATGCTACTACAGCTGACTGCCTGTCTCAGTGACTGATCATGTGCTTAAGCTCGTGTGACCACTGCTTTTCTCTTGCCCTAACCGATTGACAGAAAGCCCTCAACTCACTGGGCTAACTGCTGGGCTGCCAACCGGCTACACTGGCATTCTTTATTTTAAGATAATTTTAAACAATTTTGGGGGGCACTTTCAAGCTTAATTTGACAGTACAGAGTTGAAATGGGGAGACAGACAGAGAGAAAGGGGGGGGGGATGACCTGCAGTAAAGGTCTACGGGTCGGATTTAAACCCACGACCACTGCAACGAAGGCCAGAGCCAATATGGGACGCGCTCTATGCACTACACCACCGAAGCGTGAAGAAGTTGATTAAGCCTACCAGTTCCACAAAACTCTCCTTCCATCTTTATATAATGGTGAAACGGAGATAAACTAATGCTATGGGTCCCCCCCCCTCCCCGCAAATTAAATTGCTGACAATGTTCAACATGTGCTGAAAGTTATTAGGATGAATATATATATATTTTTTAATATTCAAAAATTCAACACCATAATGAGAGCATGTTATTTAATCCTAAATTACTTATCTTAGATTGATTGGTGGACTAAATAATATGTTTTAACCTTGGTCCAGTAATGGCTGGTACACACACACACACACACACACACACACACACACACACACACACACACACACACACACACACACACACACACACACACACACACACACACACACAGCTGTCCAGTCTATAAGCTGCACTATTAGAGCGGAAAATGAGGGAGGACAGTTTGGAAAGTTGTTTTAATAACTTACTAACTCTGATCTTCAGGTAGACAATACGCTTTACTTATGTTACTTTATTGCCTATATTATTTATGCCAATGAATTTAAAGATTATGTTTCAAGCTGTATTAGATAGTACTGAGTTGAAATGGGGAGACAGACAGAGAGAGGGGGGGAGGGGGGATGACATGCAGTAAAGGTCCACGGGTCAGATTTGAACCCGCGACCACTGCAATGAGGCCGGAGCCAATATGGTACGCGCTCTATCCACTACGCCACTGATGCCAATTCATTTGGACAGTGTATTCGCCATATGCCTGCCTCTCTGACCTGTTGTTTTCAAGAACTGAGGGCAACTCATTGAAGGACATAATGATTTCTAATGGCCGTTTGTCATACTGAGGTGCAGAAAAAGAGAAATGTTGCTCTCAATCGGAAAATAAAAGTTGTTTTAATCTCTTTAACTTGGTAGGAACTGTAGCGTAGTGTGGGCTGGACCATCAACCATAATCTCCCCTCCCCTGACCAAGCTTTAGCAGAATGGGATTGAGGGATGCTTCGGTGGCCCCAAGCAGACACACAGTTTGCTTAAGCCTTGGGCGGCCGTCACAGCTGATAAGGTTGTCATTGATGTGGGCAGAAGTCAAAGTGATAGAAAAAAGAAGCCACTGAAATGAAAGTTTGGAAGCACAGACAGACCTCCATGATGGAAGGTGGCTGTTGGTAATTTGTTTGATCTGTCTCATAAGTAAAAATGTTTGTTCACGGACGTATTCGAGTTGGTTACTTTTAAAGTTGTCTTAGAGTGGAGGGATGTACTCTAATGTAAATACTAACATTTCAAATAGTGGAATAGCTGTTCTTGTTCTGTGTTATAAGTGAAAATGCTTGTTTAGTTATGTATTTGAATTGGTTTAATTTATTTTTTTGTCTTGGACTGGAAGGACCTACTATATTGTAAATACTTGCATTTCAAATGGTTGACAATAGCTGACAGGGAACACAAGTATTAATATAGACAATGTATCTTGAAGTATGCGTGTGTCTGTGTCTGTCTGTCTGTCTGTCTGTCTGTGGACATTCATTTGTATATTTGTTACTCATGGGAATTACTGGTGCCCCACAATGCAACAGTGCAGTCAGGGTTAACCGTTAACCCATTCTCTCTCTCCTGCTGCTACTGGAAATGAAACCCAAGGTGAAGATCCTCCATGTTTGAGGTTTGCTGAAAAATGTATAAAGTCATGAGGTGGAACGTGCGTACGTGCGTGCGTGCGTGCGTGCGTGCGTGCGTGCGTGTGTGTGTGTGTGTGTGTGTGTGTGTTGAATTATTGATAAAGACAGACGTCGCTGAGACCCTTCCAGCCTCAAGAGGGGGATTCCATTTTGTGTCTGTTTTGCCCTCCTTTATAACCTCTCCATTCTGTTCAGTTGACCCGCTACCTCAACCCATCATTGATTCACTCTTTCTCTCTCTGTCCCTGTGGAGAGAAATGCTTTGGAGGTGTTTGATACATGTTTAACCCCTTCACGAGCGCCCAAGGATATAGTGGCATTCTTCTTTCTAACTTCACAGGAGAGCTCTGGTGCACAGAATCAGAATTACTTCATTACAAAATTGCAAATACATTGGGGTAGAAGCTCTCATATTACCGTAAGTGCCCTTCTTTAAAAAAACAAAACAAACTATTAGGTTAAATTTTTTTCTAAAACAAATATATACATCAGACTATTTCAGTCAACCATTTGTAGAGGTCAGGTTGGTATGATTTATTGCAATGATTGCAGGTGTTCAATTGTGCCAGTAAGTACAATAACATTTATGTTTTTAGGGAACACATTTGAAATCCTGTATCTGGTCCAGACAAGATAAATGACACTCTAGAACACAACAGCAATATTCAATCTTCCTTTTGTATTCAATCTAATCCACATTGATTGGAGTATACAATGACAGATTGTGTTTCTTTAAACTTCTGATCCGGCATCACCCCACTTACAACACCATGGGCCGGTTTCACAGACATGGATTAAGCCTAGCCCTGGACTAAATGGAGTTTTGAATGGAGATTGTCCATTGAAAGTACAATTTAGTCCAGACCTAGGCTTAATTCATGTCTGTGAAACCGGCCCCATGTCTTCATTACAATAGGGTTCATCCCAGGTAGACCTAAGAAATAATACGCATTCTGGATATATCTGATGTCATGGTAAAGCTTAAACATGTCACCGCTGTATAGCCAAGGTATTAATATCTTTTTGGCTTAAGATTTTGCCTTTTTCCGGTGCCATAGATTCATAACAAACGAAGAGGGCATCTTTCACAGAGCAAAAAAAAACAACAATCCAATATGCTGCAGCCGGTGGAGATAAGCGGTGATGTCTGTCAGGGCTGTTCCTGCTCTACAGACAGCCAGGGTTCAAATCAAAAGTCATAAAACCTCAATAAACCGGACGGCAGGGCAGAGCTTTCCCCTAGTGAGATTAAGCCTCACAAACACAAGGGGATATGATAACGCTATAAAGGCCTGTCTATTAAAAAAAAAGAATTGTAAAGAAAGCCCCCCATATTCATTTTGAGAGCAGTCGTATTGCGTATTACTGTTGTCCAGGTTTCTGTCTCTGCAGGTCTGTCATATAATAAAGTCAAAGTCAAAATTATTTCTATAGCACATTTAAAAACCAACATCACTTGACCAAACTGATGTACAAGATACAATACAAAACAGCATATAAGATACATGATAAAAACAAGTTAGGAAAAAAAAGTTAGGACAAAAAAAGTTAGAAGAAAACAGTTAGGATTGTCAAAGTCCCAACTTATGTTAAAGGCCAATGCAAAAATAAGTGAGTCTTCAGCAATTTATTAAACTGTTCAACTTTACAGGGATCCAGGTTCCATTCATTCACACACAGTCATACTGATAAGAATCCCCCTCCCGAACACTCAGAAATCAGTTGGGAATCTGAAAAATGAGGCTATTGATGTGTTGGTCTTTTTAAGTGTGGCTGTGTGTAACCTAACGCCCATCAAACCAGTGTGAGGCATAGACATTCATCAAATGCACTTTGCAGGAAGGGGGTTTTATTATACTGGTGGATGGGGGATTTGTAGAGATTTATTTCAAGGTTCATACAGCCTTTTTGAAAAGTGAATAAAAATAACTTTGTCAAGGAACCCAAAGCTTAAAAGCCCCTGTAACTGTAAAGCCAAATCCACAAAATCCTTCTCACTATGTCATCTGGGGAGTGTGTTGCATGATAGTAAAGCATCTAAAAAGTTAGGCATATGTACCAATCCAAATGAAATATATTCCCTGTGTTCCAATTCACATACTTGTTCTTTTTACTACACTACATACTAAAGTACAGAAGAGTTTTAGGGCCACATGAGAGAGGAAAAATCAGATAAGGAAGATTTGTTTTTCATTATGTTGAGAAATGTCAAGAATAAAGACGAATACTCCAAAATGCTAGTGGGGTTAGTGGGGCATTTATGTATTTGCAGCATACTACAATTGACGTGCATCATGTATTGGGACATCCTAAATATTTTTTCTGCCATACTAAATAGTATGGAAGTATGGGGATTGGAACGCAGGGATTGTCTTTTCAAGTTTGATAAACCTTTACAGACATTAGGTTAAGATGAGGCTATGGGTTATGCTCTGGTTCTTATGACACAATGGGCCAGTTTCACGGACATGGATTAAGTCTAGTCCTCGACTAAATTGTACTTTCAATGAACAATCTCCATTCAAATTTCAATTTAGTCCAGGACTAGGCTTAATCCATGTCTGTGAAACTGGCCCAATATGTTCCCAGAGACTTTAAATTCAAGCTATTTTCAAACTTTTCCGACTCTTTATGAACCCTGAAATGTGTCGTTCTCTGCTCAATTCATGATGAACTAGTTAATGACGCTCTGATGTCTAGACTAGAGGCGTCTGATACTTGTGTTTACTTTAACTTCACAGCCATAGCAAGCCTGCAGCTCCCTACCACAGCTTGCCTTTAACACATTTATAAAAAATGTTTTCATATATTTGAAATATTCTATATCATCTGTTATGTAGGGTAAACTTCATAGATTGCTATACATGTCTTTTTATGTCATGGAAGAAAATGATTGATCTCATCTTGTTTAAAAAATGCACAATCTCAAAGGAGGCAATCCACCCAATCATAAGTATTTTTATTCTTTTGTATGGATTGTCCCTGATTTGAACCCTGTGCATTCTTAGCGCATTTTTTTTTTCTATCTACTTGTGTGTGTGTGTGTGTGTGTGTGTGTGTGTGTGTGTGTGTGTGTGTGTGTGTGTGTGTGTGTGTGTGTGTGTGTGTGTGTGTGTGTGTGTGTGTGTGTGTGTGTGTGTGTGTGTGTGTGTGTGTGTGTGTGTGTGTGTGTGTGTGTGTGTGTGTGTGTGTGTGTGTGTGTGTGTGTGTGTGTGTGTGTGTGTGTGTGTGTGTCAGGGAGAGAACACAACCACAGGGCAGGCTTTACACATGCAATTACCAGATAAGTAAAGAATGAATTTGTATTATGTTTGAAGGCACCCACAGCACTGTCTTTGGTTCAGTTTGTGTGTGCATCTCAAATGATGAGCACATCTACAAATATATGCATACAGTTGTGTGATACATTCGGTGACCCCACACATATGGATTTTGTTCTTTTAAGTGGCTTCATCTTCATACGTCTGTCTAAGTATTCATGAATTATAATATCAGTTATATAAACAAATGTACATTGAAAAGTGGAGCATTGCATGTGGGGATTTTAAATCTCCTTAACACACTTAAAGCGGCTACGAGTAACATTTAAATATCTTTTAAACAGCCTCATGTTTCCTCTGATAATCATAAATTACCTTTAACAGCAAACGAGACCATCAGTGCAAAGAAAGACGTTTTTAAATAGTTTTTATTACTCCTTTTGGTCTGGTCGCACACCCAGTCCGATTTTCGGTTCGCTCGTGCAGGCTCTATAGTCACATATCCATATTGGTCGCAGATTTCAGTGTGGCGCTGCGACGTGATTTGAGAAGCCTATCCCTCCAGGTGAGGGAAGGGGAGCGGGAGCCTTGTTTGAGACAGTTATTTGTCGTCATAATGACTGATAACGGGGCTGAACCATCAAAGAAAAAAAAGAGAATGCAATGAAGAAAAGCTAAAAGGGAGAGTGATATAGGCTTCGGGGGACATGGGCGTTGCCAAGCAACGTGTATACAATTTCACGAGAGCGAAACTAGACTGCAGTGTTTACTCCTAAATGAATGAGCGGTTGGTAGGCTACTAACACAAAGTTTGCTTTGCTTCACCATCATAAGATAACCATTATCTGAAATAGTAATTATTTACAACAACATAAGCACATTACCTCATTGTGATCCATACTAACTGCCGTCTCTCGTTCATTCGCTTTCTGTGAGGAGTCGGACACGGTCGGACACGTAATCTTTCAGCTCCGTGAGAGAGAGAGTAGTTAGGTGACACTGCTCAACTCATTGCAATCAGGTGTGTGTGGCAGTGACTGGCATTAGTTGATGCAGTGTCAAAACCACTCTCACGGAGCCGAAAAGAGTCCTCACACTTTCAACACACGGACATGCACTCTATTGCTCCCTTCTCAGTTCACACTCACGCGCCTGGCACGCGCCTGGCACGCGCTTTGCGACAGCGGACGTCGTAAAAATACCACCGCTTTTGTCCAAAGGGGACGCCAACGTGCCATGTTACTCGTAGTGGCTTTAACCAACCTGTTTGTTACTGTGTCAAAACATACAAGTGTGATTATGTCTGATCTGTGTAGGAATATAACTTCATGGTTCTGTTCATGAAATAAAAGAAGACAAGAAAAACTTTATTGTTTGTCACAAAGGAAACAAATTCGTCCATGACAGGGTAGGCTCAAATGACATAAAAAATACATATACGCTCTGGAAAAAAATGAAGAGACCACTCCAAATGTTCAGTGTCTCTTGTTTTACTCTTTAGAGGCATATGTTTGAGTAGAATGAACATTTTTATTTTATGATATAAACTACTGCCAACATTTCTACCAAAGTCCAATACATCATTTCCATTAGGTAATGTAGAGATGAAGATTGAAGAAAAATCCAGATTGGTCTCTTAATTTTTTCCGGGGCCGTATAAGAGTTGCAAAAACATTGACAATATAAATAGTTCAAAAATACAGACGATGATTATTGAATGGAGTGAAGTATGTTGAGTGAAGGCTGTGGGGATGAAAGAGAAGTAATATTTTGTCTGCTTAACTTTTATACAATAATCCTGCTTGTGCACAGCCCTCACCAGAGTGTTATATACCACACAGTCTTTGACACAGAGTGCAGAATGCTTAGTGCAGATAACAGTCAGTGGCCCCGGGAGTCAGTGGCTCTGCTGCTCCATGCTTATATACCTGATGTGTTTGGCTGCTTGACACAGACAGGCTTAGAGAGAAAAGGGAACACTTAGGAGATGTGTGTGACGTGTGTGTGTGTGTGTGTGTGTGTGTGTGTGTGTGTGTGTGTGTGTGTGTGTGTGTGTGTGTGTGTGTGTGTGTGTGTGTGTGTGTGTGTGTGTGTGTGTGTGTGTGTGTGTGTGTGTGTGTGTGTGTGTGTGTGTGTGTGTGTGTGTGTGTGTGTGTGTGTGTGTGTGTGTTCACTTGTGTGTTCACTTAGTTATGCACTTTGATGAAAAAAGTCTAAATGTCGAGAGTAAACTCTGCTGTGAGGTTGTAAAGATGTTGACATATTGCTACCGGGATCAATAACTCATAAGCTAAATGTTATTAAAACACAAATGATGAATCGTTGGTAAGGCAGAAGATGTCACCGAAACCAGATGTTCTATAAACCTATAAGACTAATAACTGCACTGCACTGTATCAGAGTGAAGTTATTGAATATTTGTCTCTTTCGGTGTTGCCCTTTGTAGATGGTCCCTGTGCAATTTAGCAATGCTATTAGTGGAGCTTAGAGGACGTCTGGTTTCAAAAATGAGGTTGTAGTCCATTGTCTGCCCTTATGCCAATAGAAAAGATACATTGTTTGTGTTTTAATAATGTTTTACTTATGAGTTATTGATCAAATAATTTTGAAGTTTAAGTGTAAATTTGTCAATATATTTCCAACTCTACCGGTGTCATGAACTGTGGAATTTATTCTTGAAATTTCCACTTTTTATTTATCGATGTGATTTTATTTTTGTCCCCCCCCCCATGGCCCTAATATTCTTCCACATTATTTTCTCTACCAAATAACTTTGTTGTCCTCCTTCCTTCTATTCTTTTTTTAAATATACAGTACAGATCCGGAAAAAAGTAAGAGACCTGGATTGTTCTCTATCTTCATCTCTACATTACTTATTGAAAATGCTCTAAATGACAATATTTTTATTGTGAATTTAGTAGAAATGTTGTCAGTAGTTTATATTATAAAATCAAAATGTTCATTCTACTCAAACATATGCCCTCTAAAGAGTAAAACAAGAGACACTGAGCATTTTGAGTGGTCTCTTAATTTTTTTCTGGAGCTGTATATTTCAGCAGTACATTGATTAGTAAATTATAACAACATATAATATAAAGTAGACTACGTGGGGGTTTTGTTAGCTTCAAATAACTGATGTGCATTATGTTGATGACAGTCCATAATGACTAAAGTGCAGCCAGTGAGTGCATAGTATTTCAAGACCTCCGGCAATCATAACTTGCCCTGAGCATTAGCTGCTGTTTGAAAAAAGCTATTATGCTAATGTAATTTCGTAAAAGGCAAATTAGCAAAATAGTACATTCACAGCAGGACATATAGTATAGGGACCATTAACATTGTCCCATTCCTTAGCTCTAAAGCCCACTGTTGCATCACTTAACTCCCAAACAAAGTAATTTTTTTTCTATTATTAACCCTGGAGATTACTGGCACGCTGTTAAAATGTATTGATCGGAAAAGGCTCCTATACGAACGAGGGAGCTTTTAATTTGCCATCTATTTATTGCTGTAGCTTATAAGTGATCCATCCAGGGGGTTCATTAGACTGATCCTTTATGCTCTGTATGTGAAACCCAGCACCTTAAAGCAACCCCCGGACGGCTTTTTAGTCTCTCAGTCCCTTTCCCCCACAGACACATCCAGAGTTATCAGAGGTAATCCAGCTCTCACTGAGTTGGCACGTACTGTGGGGAGAGAGAGAGAGAGAGAGAGACTACTGCAGAGAGAATGAGAAAAGAGCTGTCAACGAGCGCAGGAGGGAGTTTATATAATATACAGCTCCGAAAAATGTTCGCAAATGTTCAGTGTCTCTCGTTTTACTATTTAGAGGCATATGTAAAATATGTAGAATAAACATTTTGGTTTTATTCTACAAACTACGGACAACATTTCTACCAAATTTCAATACATTTTTGTCATGAAGAGCATTTTAAATAAGTTATGTAGAGATGAAGATTAGAGAAAAATCCATAATTTATCAAGGTGTCCTGTCAAAAAATCAGTTTTATAATGGACTGTGAGGCAAATGCTACTTTTCTCAGGGATGTTTTTGCTGCAGTAACACAAGTGACCACTTGGAAGGATTGGCAGAAATGTTCTCCCAATTCATCCATGATTTAGCTTTTTAGATAGAGAGAAAAAAAAAATAATACAAAAGATTAGGCCTTAACATTAAATGTAATTCATGCATCTAACAACCTGTTTTCTGTCCTCTCCCTCCCTTACCCCCCCTCCCCCCCCCCCCCTCCAGGAGCAGCCAGGGCTTCATGCACATGAAACTGTCCCGTACGAAGGAGAACGAGTACATCCTGGGTCAGAACAGCTGCCCGTTCGACAGCGTGCCCGAGATCATCCACTTCTACTCCAGCCGCAAGCTGCCCATCAAGGGGGCCGAGCACATGTCCCTGCTGTACCCCGTGGCCATCAGGACACTATAGTGCTGGCCTCTCTCTGTCTTTGTGTGTCTGTGGCCCCTGGGTCAACCTGTAGGCCCCTGGAATCCTCCTTGGGTCAACCTGTAGGCCCCTGCAGTACTCACCGGGTCAACCCACTTCCTCCCCAGATGGGCCTCTTGGGAAAATGAACTAGTTGGCTCCCTTAAAAAATAAACTGCTGAACTCCTAAACTCAACCTCATTGGCCGAAACAGATTCCAGAACTGTTTTGAAAGGCCTACTGCATTCTATTGTATACGTTCTTCGGACTCAAATGTTGCAGAAGTGGATTATTATTTTTATTTTATTTTATTTTATTTATGACACGTACAGTACAACACCCTCGTCATGACATCATCACAGACTGACTGATCTGATTGACATTTCATTTCTCGATGCGTGAGCTGATTTATTTTTTTCCCCTTAGCACTTAACACTCAAAGAAAAAAAATATTAAAGGTACAACATTATAACGTTTTATCACTGGGGTGTGTTACCTGTTTATCGTAAAAGAAAGTTGTAGCTTTTTCCGAAGAGTGCACATCATGAAAAAAAAAATGTGTATGAATTTTTTTTTTTATTATAATTTTTTTTTTTTTTTACATTTGGTCAGGAGCTGTTGCTACTGTAATTGTTTGTGATGGGGACTTGAAGATTGTAAAAGCCGTGTGTTAAGAGGGATAGCGACATTTTACGAGGCATATTGGGGGTGTATAATATTGTGCACATGGGCTTCGTTCAGTGATAATAAACGTGCTCTTGTGTGAATGATGTGTGTGTTCCCTTTAGCTGTGTTGGGAAAAAAAACAAGTGCGCCTATGATCTCTCTATCTTGTCATAGCACATACTGTCTGCTATCCATCACACAGTGGCTGTATCACAACCAATGACAGTGTAAGTACCGCGGTTGCTGAGACAGGGCAGGAGTATATAGCATGATGGATGGGTCGACCTCTTTTCTGACACACTTACAATGGGCTAAAGGGCTTGGAGACCGTAGCCTTGTCCCAAGTGGCCCAAATTAGCCTTCGAGTGACCCTCTGCTTAGAAAGGCTTTGCATCGGGAGAATGAAATATGCCTGCATTGTCTACCTCAGAAAAAAAAAAATCAATTTCATTCGTCCCATCTTCGGATCAATAGGTACAATGGGGGTTTGCGGGCGGACGATCGATCGACTTGCCTCCGCCCCACCCCTCTCCCCTTCGACATTCCCAATTCCCTTACGCAATTGCGTCATCGTTTTTTTTTTAGGAATATGTTTTTCAAATTGAGTTAAAGGTGCACTATGTAGTTTATGGGGAGGGGGATTTTGTTTGCATTTGCAGAGCCTGCAGTTAGTAGACAAAACATACTTACTGTACATGTAATCGTTAGCGTTGAATAAGTGCATCATAAATCAAAAGTCAATTATTTCGAGACACCTAGAATCAAATGTAAGACTAGAATGTGTTTTTCAACCAAACTGTGGGCCCTGCTGCTGTAAACAACAACAGTGAAACAGCTACTTTTCATGAAGCTTTATAACATCAAACAATATTCCATGGATCCAATTTTCCCTGTGTGTTTATTCAGTCTTGCAAATATGTCTTAGAACATGTCTCCCACACACCCAAAGTTACATAGTGCACCTTTAATCCAAGCTTCTTTTTTTTTATAAAGAAAACAGGCATTTATTTTATTTTTTCCAGATCAGCAATTGTATGTATAGTCACTAATATGATACTGTGTGATGTCAGTAAACAAAATGTTTTGGTTAATGCCTTATAAAAATGCATGGGTCAAAATCAGTCCTCTTAGATCAACTGATTTTTTAACAATTTCTGCTTTTGACGATTGTTCTTTGTGAGTGTAATTTATTCTGGGGTGATTATAACTGATGTGTTGCTCCGTAGTGACCCCCCATGCACACACACACACACACACACACACACACACACACACACACACACACACACACACACACACACACACACACACACACACACACGGCCCTCATTGTATGTGATTGATTGTGTATTTTGGGACCTACTCCGGCCTCTTTACCTGTGGTGCTTTCAAGTACATTTTTTTCTGTTGTTACAAATTTCTGCTGAATGCACGTTTGCCTCGGCGGCCTGACTATGGAACTCAACGTCTCCGAAGCAACGGGATTGTCAAGACGATCGCATTCTGGCCAAACCACCCCCCTCCCCCAAAAAAACACACACACACACACACACAAACACATAAACACATAAACACGCACACACCAACCCACCCGACCCTGGAGCAATCACAACGCAGCCTGTTTGAACTGGATACACACCTATACCTTCAACCTGTCATGCCTCCACTTTGCAGTAGAATCTCTCTATCATCTTCCCTTTACTACCAGATGTGCATGTGTGTGTGTGTGTGTGTGTGTGTGTGTGTGTGTGTGTGTGTGTGTGTGTGTGTGTGTGTGTGTGTGTGTGTGTGTGTGTGTGTGTGTGTGTGTGTGTGTGTGTGTGTGTGTGTGTGTGTGTGTGAGTATGAATGAATGTGTTAAAGATGTTCATGTAGGGCCTACAGTATAAGTATATGCATATGAATGTGTGCACAGACTTCCTGAATTTTAGTGATTTTTTTTTTTTTACGCTGCTGGCACTAACTGCACTGGAAAAATGAGAAAGTCAGGACCACTCAAACTTTCAAGGCGATGGTTTTCACTAGATTCTGTAGGTTTTGGGTCACCTAAAACTCTCATATGTAAAGAAAAACGTCCTACATTAAAGCCAACTGATTAGCTTTTGTTGAGAGAATGTTACTTCTCAAGTTTTGAGTTCTAAATACAAATAATTCCTCAACATTTTAACCGACTTGGTTTTGTTTGTTCTGTTGGTCGGATAATCAGTTGCAGAAAGTGTTATTGTCTGAAATTCTTAGTACGTAGAACACCAACATTTGACGTTTTTCCAAATATGAAAGATACATTTTCACTACATACAAATAAGTTATCGCAAAAAAAGATAATTAGTTGGCTCAAATGTTGGCAGTTTTCCGAAAATCTTTAACAGTGTAAGTTGGCCTCTAAATCTAATGAAGACGGTTGCCTTGACCATGTTTCCTTAACTTTTTCATTTTGTACAGTGTGGTGACAGCCTTTGCTTGAAGCCTTATTATTATCCCCTCAACTAAAGAAACTAGAATTCAGCCCCATTGATTTAAATCTTTTGCTTGAATGCCACATTATTACTCATTAGCCACATTTGACTTTAGCAACTCATACGAAAGAGACACGTCAGCCTCTGTAATATCTCGGCATTTAATATTGCTGACCAATTATACAGCGAGAACAAGCAGATTTTGCCAACAGCATCCACACCGTCAACTGATCATAATGCGAGGGCCTAACGCTTGTTTGATCGGATGAGTTCGGATCAGGATTTATGAGTTGCAAAATTCTGTGTTTTTTTGAGCAAGTCCAAGAAAAAAATGAAAATGAAAATTGGAGCGACTTTGGTCCAAGCTGAAAATGACTGATTATTTAGTTAGTTAATGACCTAAGCAATTGTGACCCCCGTAAGTGAAATACATTGTTGGCTTCTATCTATCTGGCTTATATCTCCGTTGTGTGCTATGCAACTATGAACTGCAGTCATTGAAGGGGTTAAATTGATTGGAGTGTGTGCCTCCCTCCAACTAAAGTTTAGGACACGTAATGGTGCAAAATGTCCACTAGATATACAGCTCCGGAAAAAAATTAAGAGACCAGTCTGGATTTTTCTTAAATCTTCATCTCTACATTACTTAATAGAAACGCTCTTAATTACAATCATTTTGGGTGGAATTTTGGTAGAAATTGTTGTCAGTAGTTTGTAGAATTCATTCAAAATATTAATTTTACCCGAACATATGCCTGTAAAGAGTAAAACGAGAGACACTGAAAATGTGGAGTGGTTTCTTAATTTTTTTCCAGAGCTGTATATGTTTAAACAGCTGAGTGACTTGATTTAGTATTAATAATAAAAAGTTGGATGTATACAGACGTTAATATTGTTGGTGCAGTAAGTGGGGAGAGATATGTAGAGATAAGTATGTCATAAGAGGGCGTCTGTACATGTGTTAATGCAACCCCTTCAGCTTTATTAAGGGATAGAATGTTGTGGAAGTGGACCTATATGAGAGGATATATCCTAAGAAGAAATGCAAACGAAATAGACTATATATATGTGATGTGTCCTTTATGGAAAAAATAGTTCCTGTTTAAGAGATCAAATATTGACAGTGGAGGCTCTTTATTTAGTTGCTGCTTGATGCTAATGATGAGTATTATATATATATATAAAGGGTTAGAACATGCGTATGATGGCAGCACTGCCTAGAGAGAGAGACAGAGAAAGAGACAGACAGAGAGAGAGAGAGAGAGGCCTCAGGTTAGGAGAAAGGAAAGATGAGAATAAAGGGGGGAGAGGGAGGGGAGGGATTTGCTGCAATCAGCACACACACTCCCCACACTCGTATGTTACTATTATGAGACCCTGAAATAGCCCTACTCCTCCGTAAGAAGTGTCTTAAAGCGTGTGTGTGTGTGTGTGAGCAACCATTCAGCCATCAATGTGCCCCGTGTGTATCTTTGTGTGTATCGCTTTACTGTGGTAAAGTAAAGTGGCATGTATGAGTTTTTTCCTTTAGTGTACTTTTTTTTTTTTTGTGCCACGTATGTATGTATGTATGTACAGTATGTATGCACTACTATAACATATCTCTGTACAGTCCCTCATGGCCAAATGTATATACTGAATGTATTGTATGGGGACATGGAGGCGTCAAGGTTCAAA
>NC_137230.1:34362158-34379658 GCF_949987685.1 Ammodytes marinus
AGCTCACACAACGAAAGAGACCCAACTATGGTGTGGAATAACAGCTTGTCTCTCTCTACCATATGTGTGTTAGTGTTAGTATGGCGTCTCACACACACACACACACACACACACATGCACACACACACACACAGACGCATGCACGCACACACACACACGCGCATGCACACACACACACACACACACGCAACACACACACACATACACACACACACACACTATCAGTCGAGTGTCTCCATGACAACTACACATGGTTTCCCACAGTAAATTGTTTTGAATTTGCCTGAAAGCTGCAGTTATGAGTCTGTGCATGAAAGCAGTAAGTAGACTGTAATTTATTATATGTACGCTGCGAATACACACACACACACACACACACACACACACACACACACACACACACACACACACACACACACTTGCCACAACTGAATGCACCACTCACTGGCGACAAAAGTCCATAAAAACAACAAGTGTAAATGGAAATCATTGCAAGACTATTCTTTATTATGTATTGCCATGCATGAAGCAGTGTGTGTGTGTTTTTGTGTGTGTGTGTGTGTGTGTGTGTGTGTGTGTGTGTGTGTGTGTGTGTGTGTGTGTGTGTGTGTGTGTGTGTGTAGACGAGTGTGTATCTGTTTATATACTGGGCAGGCATGGTTGTTTAGTTTTTAATTTGCTAGAAAGACAATGACACTTTTATTCACCATTATTATTTTTTACTGAAACTATTGTCTGTGTTCCCTTCAGTAGCACAATATAAACTGCTGTATTCTTTTAAAATGTCCTCGGAGGCCGTTTGGAAGGTGCAAATTGCCCGCAGGTGTGTATGCATATAAATATAAAATGTTAATGTGGGGACACAGACGGACACAAAGCGCTGTTAGGGTGCTATTGCTCGTGGGAGGCCAATCCAGTGATTGAGCCGTCACATTCAAACAGATGCAGTGATAAAAACCTAAGCAGGGCCATTACTGTAGATAGGGAACAGTGGGTGATATGCTCCCCCACCTGAAATACCCAGATGGGACACAATGAGACAAAGCAAATGTATCCCTCTGTAATAAGGCTAATGAGGGTGGTGTGTGTGTGTGTGTGTGTGTGGAGGGGGTGGGGTGTCGGGGCGGTCTATGTGTGTGTGTGTGTGTGTGTGTGTGTGTGGAGGGCTCAGCTAATGGTATCAATGCTCTAACAAGCACACTAGAATGTCAGTGGCGGTTTAATAAAGCCATCAACGTATTCTTGCCTTTTAACATAATGTTTCTGGCTGCCGGAGAATATTGGAGTCTTCCAAATATGTGTGAGGGCACGAGATCTTTCGGCCCGGTGAGGACATAGAATCTGTCAGCTCCGTGATAATGGTGATTGATTCACTCACTGCAGTCAGGTGTGTGTGGCACTGATTGGCTGATTGAGCCCAGGTGTGAAGAGGTTATATCTGCCCAGAGACCCCAGTGCTCTGTGCTGCTCATTGTCTCGCCCTATGTTTGTGAGAGGTTCTCTCTAAAAATGGTCTCTGGGATTAGTGTTCCTAAGATAACTGTTGAGTTATTTGTGGGTTTCAGCTGCTTGGCAGTGGTGGTTTAGTTTCTTGTTTTAATAATATCTTTATTTATATAGCACCTTTTAAAAACAATGGTAAGCAAAGTAAAAAAAAAAAAAAGTATGTTGTTTGGAACACAGGCAGCATGTCTCATAGAAAGACTGCTGATGATCAAGTATGTCACTGAGTAGAATTAAACAACCACACTGCCATCTAGTGTACAAACAGGGGCATTACATATGTTGAGTAGACTATGTTCATACTGTATGGCCACCCTAAATGATCAGTGTCTCTGGTTTTACTATTTATTGGTAAACTATGTGGTTTAGTGAAAATACCATAGATAGTATAATGAAATACATTATTTCACTTCCAAACTAAACTGGATTTTATTTTACACATTGTAATGTCATTCATGAAATGGCAACTTATTATTAAACAGAAAAAATAGTAAAAATGTCTAATAAAGTGACATATCACAATGGAATTATTTCAAGTATATCTTAATGTGAGACTTTTCAACATAATTTCTCAAAATGGCCTACAACACTCATCTTTTGCTTTTGAGTTCAATAGAGTCACATTCAAAATAACAACAATAAAATAACAACAGACTCTGGAGTTGATGACGTAAGCATTTATTTATGACATTTATTTAAAACTTAAATCTAGTAACATCTGTATGAAGATCTGTGCGGAGTTGAAATGCCATGTAAATGAACTTAATAAGAATACAAAAATCTATACACAGTATGTCTGAAGTTGCCATTTATTATTTTGGGGCAGCATGACATCAAGCCGTTCTCTCTCTCTCCATTCAATGGTTTAGGGAAGGGGGATGGGGGATGACAAGCCCTTCTCTCCCCCAATAGAAGTGTCCGTCCGTGGGGTAGGGCGCTCACAGTCCCGGCCCCCCAGCGAAGATGAGCTCCAGACAGGCCTGGATGTCTCCGTCTGTGGCCTGCAGCGCCCGCAGCATCAGGTCCTCGTCCTGGATCCCCATGTCCCTCAGCTGCTGCATCTGGGACTGCCACCGGCCCTGGGAGCACAACACACACAACAAACACATGCAATGAATACACAAACCCAAACAGTCTAAAGATTACCTGGCATAGTTATAGTTTAATTCCTGCCTCCTTTTAGCGGCATTTAGAACTTGCAGTGTGTTTAATGTTTTATTAAATTCATTCATTTATTTAAAAAGTGAAACCAACCGGCCCTGGAAGCACAACAAACACATTCATTGAATATATCCAAAAAGATTCACCACATGCTGAAGCTGCGTTAACATAGTAGAAGTTAAAATACTGCCTCGATTTAGTGGCATAAACAAGTTGCAGTGTACAGGTGCATATAAACAAATTGAATGTCAATGTAAAGTTAAAAAAAAAAAAAATCAGGAATTTAATACAAAAAGTGAATCTTTCATATGTTCTGGATTCATTACACACAAAGTGAAATTAATCTAGAATAAACTAACTTTTCAGGAATTTGAAATGTATGTCTTATAAATCCTTTTTTAGATTTGTTATACGTTATATTATCTACCAGTCAGGGTAAAACAGGCCAGGTTTTTTTTTTTTTCTAAGATATTTTTTTTGGCATTTTTATGCTTTATTAATAGTGTAGAGACAGAGTTGAAAATGGGGCAGAGAGGGGAGTGACATGCAGAGAGCGACCGCGGGCTGGAATCGAACCCGGGTCCGCTGCTGGCCGAGGCCCATGGGGGGGGACGCCCTACCAACTGAGCTAAGGGCGCCCCCCTCGCCAGGTACAACTTTTCATTCTATATTTGGATATTACAGATTCAGATTCTGAACACTTTATTCTCTGTTGTGACAAAAAAATCGTCTTAGAAATCAAGAAATAGCTCAACAAAATACTGAATTACTTTATACCAGTGACCTGATGGTAGTAGCTTGAAATACTAATACAGAGGATGACAGGAGTAAATAAATTAATATTTTTTTATACTTTATGATGTGTTATATGGACGTGTGTCTGCAATAAAGCTATATATATATTATATTAAATACAGTGTATGTGTGTTATAGTTAGTGCCTGTGGAGCCTGACCTGTAGAGCAGACATGTTGGAGGCCTGCAGAGCTTGCTGCAGAGCCTGGCTGAACAGGTCGTTACTGACGGGGGTCCCTGCTGGGGGGGCCGAGCTGCTGCTGGAGGGGTCCGCCTAGCACACACACATCATGACAGAATAAAAATGTGTTTCTAATACATATCTTTCATGTATGTATGCATGTTTAAAGGTGCAGTGTGTACTATTTGAACATTAAGTGGTATCAAATGGGGAAAGTTCTAGATTCCTCCTGTTAAAGACCATATGGAAAAAAGAAAGAAAAGATAAATGGTATCATTGGCAGCACAAAAAAACTATACAAATATCTAAAAGAAAAATAGCAAGATAAATTGCTGTGTCCATTTTTAAACACACACACACACACACACACACACACACACACACACACACACACACACACACACACACACACACACACACACACACACACACACACACACACACACACACACACACACACACACACACACACACACACACACACACACACACACACATACACACACACCTGGAGCAACTGTACTCGGTTCATAGTTACGAGAGAACAATTTTTGGTAAAAGAAAGAAAAGATAAATGCTTTCATTCGCACAAAGAACTATGCAAATATCTAAAAAATAAATGTTGCTGTATCCATTTTTAAAAATCACAGCCCTAATGTGCCTGTACTATATACATATCTTTCTACACATGAATAAAGCCTCACGTTGCTGGAGGTGGTGGGAGTGACTGCGCTGCTGTCGGGCGTGCTGGCCAGAGCCAGAGCTGTGGCCAGTTCACTCTGAGTGATGGGACGAGGGCCGGTGGCTCCACTGTGGCTCAGAGACACAGGACGCATTCCTGAGGCTCTGCTAGACGGGCCGGCCGGGCTGCCCTGGAAGTATACACATATTTAGGGTTAGAGGGTTAGGGGGTTAAGGGATTAGAGGGTTAGGGTTAGAGGGTTAGGGTTAGACACCGGGCTGCCCTGTTATGAATACAGAGATTAAGATACAGAGGAAATAACATTAAGAATCAGAATCTCTTTATTGTTATTGCGCAAAGTCCAACGAAATTTGGGTAGAGGCTCTCTTTTTTTTTTTTTTTTTAAGATATTTTTTGGGGGCATTTTTATGCTTTTTTTTATTGATAGTGCAGAGAGACAGAGGTGAAATGGGGCAGAGAGGGGAGTGACATGCAGAGAACGACCGCGGTCGGGAATCGAACCTGGGTCTGCTGCTGGGCCCGGCCCGGGAGGGGGACGCCTTACCGACTGAGCTAAAGGCGCCCCCAGAGGCTCTCTTTTTAAGTGCTTTTTTTTCCAGACACCTGAATTCATCAGTTGACCTTTTATGTTATATCTGATGTTATTAGTACATATAGAAAATACATGTAGGGCTCTGGAATAGTCAGTTTATAATGAACATGATATTCGATCTTGTAAAAAAATTAAAGAGTGACTTACGGACTGGAAATCATCCTCATCGTCAGACATTCCCTCAAACATGAAGCCTCCTGCAAGATCAACATCAATATTTTTACATTTGGAGTGAAAGCACAACACAAACTAATCCAAGGCACTGTGTGTAATGTCTGAGTATTTAGTGGAATCTAGTGGTGAGATTCTAGATTGCAATGCTACCAGCAAACGTTTATTCTTCCGGAGAATTTACAGAAGCTGCGGTGGCCTTCAAGGACCAGAGGCTAGTCACTAAAGATGGCATCATCCACCACTGTCTCAAGTATTTCCACAATATCAAGCGATGAGGTGAAGATGTACTGTATATAGTAAAGAATAAAATATTGTCTATAAAAACTAGTAGCCTATATATTCAACATGTCTATGTATGCTGTATCTCAAACAGGGCAGACCCAGTGGCTGTGTGTTGCCTGTTACCTGGCATGTCGCTGTATGAGTTGGCAGAGACGTTCCTGGAGGAGCTGGCTGAGGCCTGAGCGGGCATGCTGCCGGCCACAGAGTGAAGCACCAGGATGATGGCATTCACCAGCGCCGGGTGGGAACTCATCAGTCTGGGGAAAACACACACACACACAAAAGGTAAAAATTGGGAATCAACCCTGCGTTCCAATCCCCATACTTCCCTACTAGTATGTACTTTAGTATGCCAGAAAAAGATATAGGATGTCCCAATAGATGAACGTCAATTGTAGTATGCTGAAGATACCTAGATGCCCCATTAACTCGTATTGCAAGTTGGAGTATTCGTCTTTATTCTTGACATTTCTCGACATAATGAAAAAGAAAATCTTCCTTATCTGATTAGTTTTTTCTCTCCTGAGGCCCTTGAACTCTTCTGTAATTTAGTATGTAGTGTAGTAAAAAGATAAAGTATGTGAATTGGAACGCAGGGTAAAATGACTTCCAACTTTCATACATGTAAAGTCAGCAGTAAGAACAATAGCCTATATATGAAACAAATGCCTAACTCCAATAACAGAAAGGCTTTGAAAACCTTTATTTTTTTCCTTTTATATATTTGTGTGTGCAAACCCTGGCTGTGCTATGTCCCTGTTATTTATATATCTTGTATACTGTTCTGTGTATACTATTTACCTTTTCTTTTACAGTAACGTATTGTTAAAAATACAATATAAAAAAAAAATAATAATTTAAAAAAAACTTCCACTTGTCCGTAACCACTATACTCATTTATTCTACATTACATAAAATAACAAAGGAGAGCCACACTCACACGTCCAGCATGCTTGGGTCTGTGAACTGCACAAACAGATCTTTGTCTTTTAGAACACCTAAACAGATAAAAAAAAAAGGGTGTTAGGTGAAATGGGACAATTTGAAAATGTTTGTATAGTTAATAAGAGACAGTCATAAAAGCATTTATATTATTTTATCAAGTCTTACCTAAAGCGACCGGGTCTGACCTGAGCCCTGGTGTAGCCACGATGATCTGATCCAGAGATTCTTTGTTCGTCAGCATTTTATAAACCTACGAGAAAGACAGTGTATTGGCCATTTGTCCTCCATAAAACAATAACTTGAAAATAAAGAAATCAAACAAAACAACGTAATCAAAATAGCCACTGAGGCACTAGGGGGACGAATCTTACGCAGGGTTAGGGAAAAGAGTCCACTGTCCAGTCGGGAATTTGCGTTTTGAAGGTTTATTTTCCGATCTTTACAAGCAAACAAAGCACATGTACAACAGCGTGGAACTGGCCGCTTCATCTTCTTTGTCTCTCTTGCACAGCTGGTAAAAAACCATGACCCTACCCAGTGCCTGTCTCACCCATTCCCGCCTACCTCTATATATAGGCACCTGGTGCGCCACAGCTGGCCACTAATAGCAAAACAAAAGCATAAACAAACTCAAATTAACTTTAACTGTAATGCAACAAGAAAATAAACATAAAATAATCAAACTATTTTATATCAAGTCAAAAAACTAAATAAATGTTTTATAATTAAATCGGACAAATGAATAGCTCCAACAGACAGGAAGAGACTCAAACAGGTAAATGTGTCGGCAGCGGCAGAAGGAGAAGAGGTAGTTATGTTGACCTAGCTTCTGTAGATACACTGTAGTTGCAGGAATAGTAACAGCCTGGAATTGATTATGTACTCAAACAACACTAAATGAGCAATATGTCGGCTGTTAGTGAGTAGAATCTGTATTGTTGCACTAATCAGTACACATTTGACCACACAAATGAGTAGTGTGCATTCTTGACTTCACATGAAATGGGATAAGTTATTTGCTGGTGGTGATAATTATAGACATTGTAGATGTTAAAGGCCTACTTCACCGGTTGGAATATGAAGGTGTATTGAACTTGAAGATCCTATTTAGTATAAATGTGCAAAAAAAATATTAAATCGGATCATCTTAGCCTGAGAAAAGGCAGAAAGAGTGTTTATGGTCTCACTGTCTAACCCTACATTTTCCCATGCGTGACATCACACTAGTAAAAATGTAGGGTTAGGATTAACAGGACAGCTGGGCCAAGGGAAGACTGAGGGAAGAAAAACCTAATTCATTATATTATAATAGTTATTTTATAATGATAGAACGCTGGTTCTGTACGGGTGAAGTATTCCTTTAAATACAGTTCCTTTGTCTAGAGCTGAACCAACTTTGTCTGGCAAAAATGAGAGTTAGCAAATGGGACAACTTGACAAAAAACTTTTTTTAAGGAAATGATAGTCCTCATATGAGTTTTTATTATAAGCAGGACAACTTTAAGATAAACTGTGAACTAAAACCTTCAGCTTTAACAGAAGGATGAGATATTGTCGTACAATAGACTCAAAAAATCTATAGAAAATAAATCACAGGAGCAGTGGGCGGACATAATTAATAGTCTTTGGAGCACTGGAGGGAGAAGGGAGAGGGGCGTCATCATGGACTGTGCTGTGTGTGTGTGTGTGTGTGTGTGTGTGTGTGTGTGTGTGACAGTGTGTGTGTGTGACAGTGTGTGTGTGTGTGTCATCTACTCACTGAGTCTCTATAGGCAGAGTTTAGTGAGTGTAGAGCAGCATGAAACACTCTGAACTCTCTGGCTGCTGTCGCTCTGTTCACAGGTTCTAGAGAAGAAAAACACACACATTCAGAATCTCAGTATATCGGAACACACACACACACACAGACAGACAGACAGACAGACAGACAGAGAGACAGACAGACAGACAGACAGACAGACAGACAGACAGACAGACAGACACACACACACCTCAAATCTCTCACAGACAGGTATACATCTCATAAAAGTTCCATGCATGGTAGAGTAGCAAGTCATTCTCCCTGCGCTCTCAAGAGGGAACACACACACACACACACACACACACACACACACACACACACACACACACACACACACACACACACACACACACACACACACACACACACACACACACACACACACACACACACACACACACACACACACACACACACACACACACACACACACACACACACACACACACACACCTGCATTGGTCTCCGGTTCGGGCCAGTTCTTCTTGAGGATGTGCAGAGTGGCTCCTGGTTGGATCCCACATGCGTCCAGCGTCAAGTCGTCCTTCAGTTTACGACCACAGTGAACAAACTCTGAGAAGAAAAACAATTTAATTAATTTGATTCGAAAATACATTTTAATACACATTTTTACATTTCATTTGAACATTAGTTATATCTTGCCTGAACGTTTAAGAAGTTCTAACTTTATTGTATGTACTAGGCATCTCTGTCTAGTATGCTTGTTATTGTATAGGCTTTTATGCACACTACAAACTACCAGTGAGGCTATGTGAGGTCTGCTGAATCTATCCGCTCTTTTAAATCCAAGCTGAAGACTTTTCCGTTTAGCCTGGAATGTGTCACTTTTTTATTTCAGTCAATTTATTTCAGTCAATAAAAGGATTGGCATTTCCAACGGTACGGCAGCTTTCTGGACATCGCATTAATTAATTTACGCATGCGTCAGAATTGCCTCTAGCCATTATATACGTCTTTCCAACTAATAACATGTCTTGTGTATCAATTCAAACCTATGAGCTCGGGGTCTGGTATGGCGTCAGACAGTTGAACCGCGACCAGTTGCTTCAAAGCGGCGACTCTGTACCCGCCGGGAGCCACGTCGCCGGGCATCATCTCCGGGAAGTAGAAGGTGGATTTGGGTCGGTCCACCAACTTCAGGGACAGCTGCCACTCCGAGCAAGACATCTCCACCTAACACCACAAGCAGGCGATACAGTTAAGTAAAGAAAATAGCTAAAAATGGCCAGAGAAAGACATCTCCAACTAATACAATTAAATGTACAAGCGATTAAGTAGCCTACAGAAAATACACTATTTTTTTCTTTACTTTTTCGGAAGAGAAATCAATGGCTATTTTAATTCAGGACCAGGGCAGTCAGAGCAAGACATGTCCACCTAACAACACAAGCGAGCGAGACAGTTAAGTAAAGAAAATAGCTATGAATGGTCGATTTCAACACATTATTTGAAGATAAATCAAGAATATATTTGTCAAAGACCACGCAGTAATATCAAATAAACAATATACCAGCAACACAATGATTTTATTAGAGTTGGAAGACATATTTAACTTCAAGTAAGAACTCAAGCAAGCAAAATAAAGAGCATTGCTATACATTTATCGTTTGACTATAGCTTTCATTTGAAGATAAATCAATTAATATCTTTGCTCAGGACCACGCAGTTACATTTTATAAAGGTTAGACTATTAACACAAGGTTTGTATTAGACTTGGTAAGCATTCAAAGCTTTATTTTTATGTTTTTCTTAGGGTTTTGCCATTGACTGTTACGTTAGCAACAGCTCAGTCCGGTTAGCTGCTTAAAAACCTTCCAAAATGATCGGTTAAACGTGACTTATTTGTATGATAAGGCTTGTTCAAAATCCAAATTGTATAAGATAAAAGTAAATGTCATACAGGAAACGTCACGATAACTGTAGGCTTTTTATTCTATTAATGTTTTTTGTTAGAAGAACCGCAGACTCACCATTGTTGACATCTGATTCGCTTCCTGGTTTTTAGTCACGTGGTCTGTGTTGCGTTTACGTGCAGCGTTCAAAGCAAAGGCGCTTTTAGTTATGCGTGTCCTTCGCTGTCAGTTTAAAAAACAGAATTAACATCTTTCAATTGACTCTCTTGCGCTCCCCTACAATACATGTTATGATTGTATGTGTTCCTCTTTACTTTTTTTTATGTATAGGCCTATGTTATATTGTTGGAGGAGAGGAGAGATGTTAGAATTGGACAACTGTTCATGTAGGGCCCACTTGTCCTACAAATGATAAAGAAACATTGAAATTTGATTTGTCCGTTTATATACTGTATAGTTTGAGGACCATGTGAAAAGTCAACACTAATTATGCCGATCAAAAACATAAAGACATTTCCGTTGTCCACATACAAAGGCAGTGTGCATCAAACTTGTATTAAACATAACTTAGCCTATACAGTAGCTACAGTGTAGGCTATGGTAAGAACGAGTGTGTGTGTGTGTTCATAAATGGTTAACACCGGGGGTCGCTTCCCCTCCCACCCGCTGTAGAATATGACATCACTGCTGGACAAAGCAGCAAAGGAGTGGTTTGATTTCTGTGAGGGAGAACCGTCCCAGATCAATGGGACAAGACCTTAAAAAATCTGCCTAAAAAAAACTCGCCTATCCAACGTCCACGCGAGCTTTTCCTCACGTTTGCAGCACTAGAAAGTAGGCCTACACGCGCTCTGTCTTGAACGGATTTAAAGAAGCCTACTCTGGACAAAATAACGGCAGAGAAACGAGAGACTAAACCGCTGGATGCTTGGGGTCTTTTTTTTTCTTTTAAAGTTTCGCCTTCCTAATATGGTAAGACAAGGAAAAAAGTGTGTTTGAAAGCAGCGCATGAACTAACAGACAGAGTATGCTAATGTAGCGCCTATGTGTGTGTCAGTGGTATAAGGACGGAGATAACTTTTGATTTTCCAAGTCGAGCAACAGCTGGCGGGGATTACAGTGGAGCCCCATAATAGGTCCATGCATAAACCCAACGGGCTAAAAACTGGTTTACATAGTCCGCCTCTTATTTACCAACACGTGTGATTTCCTTTGACGGTATTTTTTCTTCCTTTCATAGTTTTAAAGTGAGACAGAGGCCGCCTGCTTAGCTGTACAGTGAGTGTGTGTGTGCCAGTGTACGGTTTCATAGATTGGGCTCATGCCATGTATGAATGAAGTGCGCAGCGCCCTCTGTTGACAGAAAGTCGACACTGCAACACAGTGAATTTAATTAGTGTAATAGTTCCATAACTCACTGTGGACATGGCAGTTACAGTCATGCAATAACATTTACTTGATGTATTAGCCTATTCAGCCTTTATTTATTTGAACCTATACTATATAGGATAAAGCCTGGCAATACAACTGTATAGGGCCTATGGACTAGTATAGGCCTATTTATAATGTAAGAATGTTGGCTAGTGTTTTATAATTGTATTGTGTCTGCCTCTGTTTGTATCAGGACATGCTAGGTTTCCAACCTGAGGTCCCCGACCCATTCGGGGTCACAACACAACATCTGAGGGTCAATACAATATTAACAGAGTAGAAATGCAGTAGTCCATATAACTAAGTATGTAGGGCTGCAGTCTAAGTAGGATTTAATAATTTAGTTTTTTAAAAGGCCTATGTGTTTTTCTCCTTTCTCTTTCTGTCTACACACAGACTACACTGAGGCTTAATCAACTTTGTGTCATTTGTGCGATTTCTTTAATGAAACCGTCATTAATTTTTATGAAAAAAGTTACACACTATAGCTTTAATGTTTAATAGGAGCCGCTGTTCTCCTGGCTGCATTGAATAACATTCCCGGGCTGTGTATTAAAACTGGATTTTCTTCAGTGTACAGATCATGAGAGGATATTCCCAGATTTTGCCAAAAAGTGATTTTGACAAGCGTTTTTTTTTTTTTTTTTTTTAAAGGGACAGTGCATATTAATAAACATGAGCACCAAAGTTCAACATGTAAATGTGCCAGATTTAGCCATGCAGGATAATTATCACCTGTAGTCCCTGGCAGGTAGAAAGAAAAAAAGAATAATTCAAAAAAGAAAAATACAACACATAAGCACAAAAACAAAATAACACAAGACAAGCAAAACGACACAATAATTTCTCCAATTTCAGACTGCACCTTTAAATGCAAAACCACCTTTTAATGTTGAAAAAGGAGCCACTATTCTCCTAGCCACATGCTGGCCCTTATCACATGACTCCACAGCTGTTAGCTCTGCTGGCAGGTAGAGCTTCCTGTGGGGATGTAGGAGGATGTAATATTTTCCATCCTGACAACTTGTATAGGAAATGATTACCGATACAGTGGATAGATTATGATGTCATTCCACTTTGTAAGGAATGCTCCACTAACTATGTTTCTTCGTGTGTGTGTGTGTGTGTGTGTGTGTGTGTGTGTGTGTGTGTGTGTGTGTGTGTGTGTGGTTGTAAGTTTGTGACAGTTAGGCCGTTTGTGTTGCTATTTCATCTGCTTATTATTGCACATATATGTCAAGCTGCCGGAAGATAAAGGTTATAGTAAATTGGATGCTGGATTTTTTACAAAAGCAGGATGTTGGAGTTTCTGTCACACATTGCATAGAAAGAGCTATAATACACTTTTCTGGTCTCGAAAATTATATATACAGTCGAGGCTTGTCACTGACTCACTTGCTAATTATGAGATATGTAAAAATATGAATGTTGTGCTATATTTTCTTGCCTATTATTGTATTATATGTATGAGACTGATTCATACCCTGCATGGTGTGAATAGTACGTTTTGAGGTCAATTAAAATTGTTCCATTTTAAGGAAAATTGCCGACATTTGAGACAGCTAATTATCTTGTGTTGAGATCACTTATCATTCATAGGTAGTGAAACTGTATCTTACATATGTATAAAAACTTGAGTTCCACAGAAAAAATGACAGTTGTGCCAACTAATTATCTGTTGTACGGATAACAAACAAATCCAGGTCATTCACAATGTTGATTCAAACATCAAACAGGGGGGCGCCCTTTGCTCAGTTGGTAGGGCGTCCCCCCCATTGGCCTCAGCCAGCAGCGGACCTGGGTTCGATTCCAGCCCGCGGTCGTTCTCTGCATGTCACTCCCCTCTCTGCCCCATTTCAACTCTGTCTCTACACTATCAATAAAGCATAAAAATGCCCAAAAAATATATATAAAAAAAAAAAAAACATCAAACAGTGTTAATAGTCTGAAAAACTTTCGAAACTACACAATAATACTTTACTTTGTTGAAGTCTTCGTATCTAGAACTCAAAACCTGAAGTTACAATATGGATGATACGTCTCCTCAACACAATATAAATAGTTGGCTCAAATGTAGGCAGTTTTCCTTCAAACTTAAACCTGCAGTGTGTAGAATTTTGGGTTCTATTTCCTAGCAGACTTTGTAGAAAATAATTATAATATCCATAAGTATGTTTAATTTAGTGCATAATAGCTGAAAAAAACTGTTAGAATTATTATTTTTTCCCTTAGAAAGGATCTCATATATGTCCATATTTCTCCATACCTTGGACCAAGGCATTGGCACCGCCATGTTGGAAGCGTCATGGTTGGAATGTCATCAGGTGCATTGTTTAGAATTTAGAATTGTTCTTGTCCTTGAAGGCCACTGTAGCTTCTGATATTATTCAAAAGGGGTGGGGTTACCCAGGGAGCGTTGCATTCTAGAACTTTCTAGAATTTTCTAGAACTTTCTTAATGATGTCATATTACACACTGCACCTTTTAAAACGTTTTAATTAGTCTCAAAACTCAAAAATCTAGTGGGCTAGTTAATTTCACATTGTAAAGTTTCAGGCATAACAAAAACTTTTTACTCAATGTCTGATCCATAAAGCCCAATTAAAGTTAATGAAGCTCCTCTTTCTTCAGTTCAACAAACTAATGTTTCATTTGATGAAGTATTTCACTAATCGTCTTGACAACTATGGGGATGGATGAAGTAAAATCCGGTCACCCCTAATATAAATATGGCTTACTAAAAATTCTCACCACGGCTGCCATATGGATTTTGAAAGACTTATATCATCCCACAATGCACGGCCCAATGGGTATCGGTGCTTTTCCCAGATTGGAAATGTCCCCATAATCAAGGGTTGAATGGGTCCTAATAGTTTTTAGTAACTAGGCGAAGATAGCCATATGCCAGAGTTCAAAAAGTCTATCAAATCCATTATATTCAAAGTGTTTATATTCAAAAATTGTCCTTGCCGTCACGGAGACAATGAAACGATCAAACTGTTACAGAACGGCTGTCGTAGATTTCTCAAAAGCTAAAATTGCCGTGGTTACGATGACTTAACTTTAATGTTCTGTGATACTTCCAGAATCGTGTCTGGTTCCTTTTGACCTCGGTTATAATAATCCTTATAGCGCTGCGTCAGAAATGAAATACACTGGTGATCATGGCTCAAAAGCTGCCGAAGCAATAACTGAAATACATCCAAGGCAGTCAGGATGTCAAACTTCCAGTCTTTCACTGACTGTTTTCTTTTCTGTTGTAATGGTCTTCACTTCAGATGAGCAACATTATGAGTTTTATAAATATTATTGTATTATTATTATATTCCATACTACTGCGGACTTAAAGGTGGAGTCAGTTATTCTGGAGAATGCTTGTTGTTGTCAAAATCACTTGTTTCCAAAATCAGTGAATATTTCCTCACGATCTGCTCTCTGTCTGTATTGTGTGTATGCTGAAAAAAAATCTGGAATTCATACGCAGCCTCTGTAAACGAGCATGGTTGCTACAGTGATCTCCCTTTATTTACATACCCTTATACATACCAGTTTACAGAACCTGGGCTGTGTATTAACATCACATTTGTAATGGACAGTGGATCGTTATGAGATAATAACTGATTTTGTGAAAAAGTGATTTTGACAAGTGTTCTCTAGAATCACTAACTCCACCTTTTTAAAAATTGAAGGAAACACTACCAAGTTTGAAACATTGCTTGAATATAGTGGTAGACAACATATTCTTTTTAAACAACTTCCTACACTACAGCTAAGAGTTTACTGTGCCATTATACTGTATTATTTAGGATGCAACTTGCTTGTGTGGACAGTTCCTTTGATCTCTGGCTCTGACCTGAATGGTTAAAGCTGCTCTGTGGACTGAAAAGGAGGGAAAAAAGCTTTTAGTTGCCGGCATGGGGTCAGTTATAGTGCCTGAGTCATGCTGTAAAGAAAACCTCTTTGATGGTTCCCTGGTGTCTGCACTATAGGCCCAGTCAGACTGTGGTCTAGTGGGTTGGCATATTTTCAGTCTTAGGGAAAATTCACGGATATATTTGCCCAAATGTTGCCCCTTTAGAGAGGAGAGGATGCCTGTGTTATAAGGTATGATGTATAGCGAATGGGTCACCTTTTCGCTATACATTATCCTGCTTATTACTCGGCTACTCACTAAATTAATTAATTAGTTGAAGCCAAATGTTATTTTAGTTTAGGTTGTATTGATTTGTACATGCTTTAATTACAGTACCAACAAATTGTACTCTACAGTTTGAACTTACTCCATAGAAAATGTAACCATTTCAATTTGTGTCCAAACGTACTCACGTCGTCTTGCCTGGAGTCTTTTCAGAAATTAACCATGACTCTGAAGTTCCCTGTTCTCCTGATACATTCATAGTCATGTTGAAAAAGTATTCTGTTGTTTTGTAAAGGGGTAGTAGGCCTAACTGTGTGTAGATGTCTTTCAGCAGATTGATTGATATGACAGGTAGTGATAAATCAGAACAATGAAGATAGAACACACTATTTATCAGTTCTGTGTAATAATGTCCATTCTTCTCCTCTTTGACTATTTCTTCCTATATTCGCATATACAGCCGTGGAAAAAATTAAGAGACCAGTCTGGATTTTTCTTCAATCTTTATCTCTACATTACTTCATGGGAATGCTCTTAATGACAATATTTTTTATTGTGAATTTGGTAGAAATGTTGTCAGTAGTTTATATTATTAAATGAAATGTTCATTCTACTCAAACACATGCCTCTAAATAATAAAACGAGAGACACTGAATATTTGGAGTGGTCTCTTCATTTTTTTCCAGAGCTGTATGTCCAGTGAATAATAACCCTCATTCTCTGCCTCTGACGGGGGGTGAATATCTCAGGAGATTGAGATAGCGTCAACGTACAAGCGTCCCCTTTGAGCTATATTCTTGTGAATGTGGATAGTTAGCCTGCTATCGGTGTATGAATGTGTGTGTGAATGGTAACGTGGTTGTTAGCCTGCTATCGGTGTATGAATGTGTGTGTGAATGGTAACATGGTAGTTAGCCTGCTATTGGTGTGTGAATGAATATGTGTGTGAATGGGAACAAGTCTCCCTTGCAAAAAGAGTCTCCGGTCTCAATGGTATTTACCCATAGGATTTACCTGTATAAATAAAGGTTTGAAAAAAAAAAAAATAGGCTAAAGCTTTCTGATCGTCCAGTGAGTGTGAGCAAAGTAGTGAGTGTGTTGCTGAGCTGTTGTGGAAAGTACTTTGTGATTATGCTGCACTTCTCCTGCCCACATCCTCTCTCTGTTTAAGTCATAAAGGGCGAGGGGGAAGGCCTCATGGAAAATGATTCAGTTAAAGCTGATGAGGTGGAGCAACAGCTGGAGGCAATAATACAATATACTTCACACCAGAACATCACGGCTGGTCTGCTGTAGCTGCCAAAGTGTGTCTGTCCAAAACACATCAAAACAAAAGTTTGCTGCAGTTGTTGTTGTTGTAAGGCAAGGCAAGTTTATATAGCACAATTCACACACAAGGCAACTCAAAGTGCTATAAAAAATGTATTTAACTTGTATTTTTCCAGATAAAACATTAAGAACAGTTTCCTATTTACACATTTTCTTAACAAGGGCATATACATACATCACGATTAGACATAGGAACATATTGAAATTGTGTTGAACAGATAATAAAATCAATAGATATGTTGTAGTTGTAGATATGTGTATTCATTCAGTTTCACTTATGTTACGTTATGTCAATGATATTTGGGACGTAACAGTGTCTAGTCTGACCATGACTCACCAACAATAGTTACAGCAAAAGTCTGGAAACTCCACACAACTGATGAGGTAGCAAGTGGAAACCTGGAAAAGCCTTTAGTCTAGGATTTAAATACGCTATTAATGATGGATACATGTTAAAAGAGTGTTGCTTATAGTTGCTGTTAGCTTTCTATGAGTTGCACAAAACATGTATGGCTTTGGTGACTGCCATTGGTTTCAAAAAATACACTGATGAATGGGCAGAAAACAACACATACTAGTCTGTGCCACTTTC
>NC_137230.1:34384658-34389658 GCF_949987685.1 Ammodytes marinus
ATGCCTTTTTGGTCATGCAATATTGTGAGCCTATATTTGCACATTGGGCACCTTTTAATTGTATTATCAAATTCTTGTATTATTATTCATTTTAATCCTTTTTGTTTTTAGCTTAACACCAACTCCTGTCCAGGGACTACAGACGAAAATTAGCCATGTGGCTATAATCTGGCTCAATTGTATATTGTGCACTGTCCCTGCTAAATAAACAATAAATGAAATAATCGCTGACTTCACCTTTAAAAGGGCATTTTGCATTGTTTTGCCTTTTCTGCTCTAGTTGATACAACCTCCTGTCTGCCATCAGTGGAACAGTTCAGTCTTGACTCTGTGGACTTAAGTGTCTTCAGTGGTTCATTAGGGAACGACTCTGCAGGCGTCTCCTTACCGTGTGTGTGTGTGTGTGTGTGTGTCTGTCTGTCTGTGTCTGTGTGTGTGTGTGTGTGTGTGTGTGTGTGTGTGTGTGTGTTTTTGTGTGTGTGTGCGTGTGTTTTCGTGCATCCGCAAAATGGAGCTCTTTAACTCACAGTAATGGTCTAGTGTAGCCAGACAATGGTTCAGCTTGTCTCTCTAACAGCAACACTAAGTGAATTAGTCTGAGGCTTGATGCTACAGTCTACACATGTATCAACACTGCTGGATGATGCAAAACCACTGCTAGTTTGCAAAGCGTATATCTTATTGTTTAGTGTAATATAACATTACTAACTTCAACTGTTCACCAGTAACAGCATACACAAAATATGATCTAAATTTATTTTTGATTCATTGTTAAAAAACATATTGAGAGCAGCAGTGGAATGTACTTGAAAACATTGTGGTCTGACAAATGACTCTGTTTTTATTTCACCAGTATAGGACAACAGTAATTATTTGACTATCAAATTAAAGGTCCCTTTGACCTCTTTTGATCTATAAACAGCTATGGTTGGCCGCACAAACAGACACCCTACATATTTTAGGCTAGACATCGGAGGCGAAAACATTGTTTTATCAAGCACTTGTCATTTTTGGGCTATTTTTCTTCCATAACATGTCTTATTTCATACAAGTATAAATTAAAGGATGTTTATTTTCCTAAAAGGTGCTATGAGGAACTTTTGAATATTTTTGAAACAGTCTTAGTTTTCCTCTGATGATCATAAATGACATGTAACAGCAAACCAGACCATCAGTGCAAATAATGCTATTTAAATATAGTTTTCTTAATGCCTTTGTCATGGGTATACGCTCACCCAGGAACAACAGCTGGCGTAGTAAAAACACTACCACTTTTGTCCAAAGGGGCTGCAAGAATGAACAGAAAATGAAAGTTCCTCGGAGAACCTTTTAACCTTGTCCGTTTGCGTCCATATATTTCTTCCATAAAACCATTGTTAACAGTCATCATCTCAATGTTAGTTATTTTTTTCAATACTCTGAACCAAAATTATAAAATCTAAAATTGCTTAAACCTTAGAAAGGTACGATGGAAAATAATAGCTGTTTTGAAACTGTCCCTGCGTTCCAAATCACATACTCTTTCTTTTCACTACACTACATACTAAAGTACAGAAGAGTTTTAGAGCCACAGGAGAGAATAAAAAATCAGATAAGGAACATTTTTTTTTCATTATTATTATGTCGAGAATAAAGACGAATACTCCAAAATGCTATTGGAGTTACTGGAGCATTTATGTATTTTCAGCATACTACAATTTACATGCATTTATTGGAACATCCTAAATCTTTTTCTGGCATACTAAATAGTAGGGAAGTACGGGGATTGGAACGCAGGGCTTGACTTTTTTAAACTGCGGTATACTTTGAAACCGGTTATCAGCCCATGCCTAGTACCAGCACACATCGACTATCAACAGAACAGTATTTGTGCAATACAAACCCAGGGACTGCACAACACTGTCAAACTAACGCAGTAACATTGTCTCTGTAGCTCCCAGCTGTATCCTGACTCAGTAGTCTAGTCAGATGATGGATCATTCTCTGTGACACACACACACACACACACACACACACACACACACACACACACACACACACACACACACACACACACACACACACACACAACACACACACACACACACACACACACACACACACACACACACACACACACACACACATCTCCCTGTTGTTACTCATACTGCACGGAACAGCTGTTGTGTGACACATAGCCGTGAGAAGGCTTGTCTGTGTGTTGAGTTGTGTTTTTATCATGTGTGCTTAAAGTTAGTCAGCAGTTCTGAATAATGTCTTCTTGTCAAAATCACTTTTCGTCAAAACCAGTGAATATCTCCTCATGATCTGATAGGCTACCTGTCCGTACTGTGTGTGCGCGCTGAAAAAATAACTTGTGTTATTAATACCCAGCCTAGGCTCTGGATCATGAGGAGATATTCACCGATTTTGACAAAGTGATTTTGACAACAATCGTTCTCCAGATTCGACTTTTGCTACACACACACACACACACTCACTCACTCACTCACTCACTCACTCACTCACTCACTCACTCACTCACTCACTCACTCACTCACTCACTCACTCACTCACTCACTCACTCACTCACTCACTCACTCATTCACTCACTCACCTTTGACCTCACCGGTTGCTTATAACAGCTCATATTCATGCATAAAAATGTCAACCTACTGTATGTATCGGCCTATACACACAGTAATGACTGTGCTGTCGAGTACAGTTACATTCTTGGCTCCCTCTCTCACACACACACACACACACACACACACACACACACACACACACACACACACACACACAGCTAGTGTCAGCCAGTGGCAGCGCTAACTGGAGGCTGTCCGGCTAATTGCTTGTTGTTGTCATACTACTCTGTTCAGTTAGCACAACCCGCTATACGTTGCCAGTTCTGGGCCCTTTGCAGCTATACACACACACACACACACACACACACACACACACACACACACACACACACACACACGCACCTACACACACACACACACACATATAGCGGCCAACACAATTGCACACAATTGCACAAGCCAAACCCGATTTTCACTCCCAACGATTGGACCTGTAAGGACAATTCAAATTAATTAGCATAATTGGATAGATGGCACATCTATGGCTAGTGGTCTATGGCACTCGCTACTAGGCAACACATTATGGCAAGGCTACGGAGCGTGAAAATGCTCCCGCCTTAGCATCTCTGGTGTACTTGTTTTTAAAGGTCTGCTAACTATGAGTGCCCTCGTCCTGTCCTCCTCTCTCTCCCTCTCTTCACAGCAATTGATTCTGCAAAGAGGGGACACTTTAGCGCGAGCAGAAATTCAATTTAAGGGCCATTACCCCATATCACTGATGTTCTTTGCTAATTTGATTGCGTCCAGTGGAGTATCCTTTTTAAAAACAATCCAGGGCAGGCTCCACCAAGATTGGTTTCGCCGCAGCGCATACATAATGACCCCGCTGCCTGTTGGCTTATAGCCTCTCTCTATTCTCACACACAGAGACAGCGTTGCCATGTTTGCTGTTTATAAGCAACTTTTTCGGCAAAGTTGCTTAGGAATATTGGCCTACAAATCTTTCTCTTTTATTATTTGCACTAACATATATATAAAAAATGTGTAAGATGCTGTTTATGTGGACAATAACATAGTAAGATGATAACTTGTTTGCCGATGCATTAAATAACATTTAAGTTTCTGGTTATCTTTCTTGTTATTTTACTAGATTAACCTACGTTTAAGTGATAAACATATACTGTATGACACTATGTACAATCCAAACAAAGGAGGATGGGTATTCCTCCCTTCGAACAATGAATATGATATAGGAATTTAAAAGTATTTATATGAAAGATTTCAGAAGTTAAGTAGTAAAAGTTATATGGTTAAGATGTAACGTTGTTGATGAAGTGGATGCAATAACATTTCCTTATTATTATTATTGTAGAGATAGACACAATTAACTTTATTATATGATGTGTATGTCATGGATGTACTGTAGGCTATTTGCAATTGTTGAAGAAATGGTCACTCCTTGTGGGCTTGTTTTTGCCTGGTTACTTGTTTCTTTCTTGAGATCTGGCAACCCCTCATTGGACGTGTTAGGACGTGGATGTATATAATGGCTATTTGCAATTGTTGAAGAAATAGTCACTTTTTAAAGGCTTGTTTTATATGCTTGATTCCTTATTTTTTTGTTAGATCTGGCAACCCCTCTCCTAGCTCCTCTTGACTCTCACAGCGCAGTCATTGAAACGGAAAGAGTCTTACCCAATGAGCAGCACCTCATGGTTATTTCAACTGGTCCTTTAAAAATGCCTAGTGGCAATCGTTAAAACATTGATACGGTTAATATGCCACGATTGCAGTTCTCGGTGTGTGTGTGTGTGTGTGTGTGTGTGTGTGTGTGTGTGTGTGTGTGTGTGTGTGTGTGTGTGTGTGTGTGTGTGTGTGTGTGTGTGTGTGTGTGTGTGTGTGTGTGTGTGTGTGTGTGTGTGTGTGTGTGTGAGAGAGTGTGTGTGTGTGTAAGGGACCATATGTGGAGGTCTGCTGTGTGCCTAGTGGGCTGTGATGAATGGCTTTCAATGGAGACAACTGCTGCTGATCTGTGCTTGGAAAGCATCACAGCTACTGACTTGCTGAGGGAAGCAGCTGACACACACAGGAGGGACACACACACACACACACACACAAAGGAGAGACACACACACAGGAGACACACACACACACACACACAGGAGGGAAGCACACACACAGGAGACACACACACACACAGGAGGGAAGCACACACACAGGAGACACACACACACACAGGAGGGAAGCACACACACAGGAGACACACACACACACACAGGAGGGAAGCACACACACAGGAGACACACACACACACACAGGAGACACACACACACACACACAGGAGACACACACACACACACACACACACACAAGCGACAGACCAACTCACACACACACACACACACACACACACACACACACACACACACACAC
>NC_137230.1:34394658-34404658 GCF_949987685.1 Ammodytes marinus
TCGTTGCAGTGGTCGCGGGTTCGAATCCGACCCGTGGACCTTTACTGCAGGTCATCCCCCCTCTCTCTCTCTCTCTCTCTCTCTGTCTCCCCATTTCAACTCTGTACTATCTAATAAAGCTTGAAAATGCCAAAAAAATAAACATACTAGAATCTTATCTTGAAAGTTATATTCCTCAACAGCTGTGGTAGGCAAGGTAACGCTCATGAGAAGCTACAATATGGTACAATGTCACTGAGACCTCACAGTACACTGTATTAGGTCGCAATAACCTTTGTCCTCCAAAATGGAATCAATTCATCTTTGAATCGGAGTCGACATGTGTGCAAAGTTATAAGAAAAATCCTCAAAGTGTGCATGGCTTATTGGGTCAATGTGACATTAAAGGCCTACTTCACCGGTTTGAATATGAAGGTGTATTGAATTCTGAGATCCTATGTAGTATAAATATGCGAAAAAAAATTAAATCGGTTCATCCTAGCCTGAGAAAAGGCAGAAAGAGTGTTTTTTTAACCCTATATTTCTCTTTCTCGTAACATCACAGAAAGAGAAATATAGGGTTAAAAAAAAACTTACTTTGTAAATATTACTGTGATGTCTTTTACTGTGACATCACAGTAATATTTACAAAGTACGTTTTTTTTAACCCTATATTTCTCTTTCTGTGATGTCACGAGAAAGAAAAATATAGGGTTAAAAAAACACTCTTTCTGCCTTTTCTCAGGCTAGGATGAACCGTTTTTTTTTTTTTTTTTGCACATTTATACTACATAGGATCTCATAATTCAATACACCTTCATATTCAAACCGGTGAAGTAGGCCTTTAATACAACTTAGGAAAAATGCTCTTCTGAGTAGTTTTATTCATTGGGGAATACGCTGAGCATATTTTATTGAACATAACTTTATTTATATATTAGGCAGAGACATAGTGGGGAAATGCTGATTCAGGCTTCCACACAGTAGCTCATTCATGTCTGTCTGTACTCTGTGGACACCATCAATCTTATTTGAAAAAAAAAAAAAAAAAACAACAATCACATTCTGAATAATACATTTTACGTGATTGACAGCCACACAGTATTTCAATGAAAAAGGCCAAAAAAACAATTACACAGACACAGTTGTATTTGTGTCTGCCAAAATAAAAAAAAGTGGAACAATATTCTTTCCAACTTTGAACTGTATGGTAATATTTTGAGTGATGATTTGAAATTGTTTTACAGGCGCCTGTGACATTATTGTAGTTTTTGCGTTCCTGGCAGCTTTATACTTTGTCAGACTTATGGCTTAGTTTGTGCTGAAATAAGGGATACCGGTCCGTGCATGTAGGTTAAGGAGAGTTTAAAAAAATGCTAAACAAAGACAGAGATGAATGCATAGAAAATGAGCAAGAATTAACCTCAATAGACCAAGAGTGCAAAACAAAAAAATATGCATAATAAGCTATAATCCAAGTTTATAGGCCACAAACTATAACAGAAACAATGTTGGAAATATGACTTTTTTTAATGCTTTAAAATTGTGCATAAAGGCAAACGTATGGTAGAAAGCGTCATCCTATTTACTCAAGTTATAAAGATTTTTACACACACGCACACACACACACACACACACACACACACACACACACACACACACACACACACACACACACACACACACACACACACACACACACACACACACACACACACACACACACACACACATAAAGATAATACTCAAATGAGATGAGACTTGTTGCTAACCAGTCATAGGCAAAATACTTTTCATATATTATCGCTCACCATTCCTGATGTATGCAGCATACACATGATTACAATGCCAATTTAGTGGCAACAATTTCCGTACGAAAAATACATGTGATGCGCCTGAGGGGCTACTACAATCTAACAGTCATGAAATACAGCTTGTTTTGTGTGTGTGTGTGTGTGTGTGTGTGTGTGGGGGGGTGTGTGTGTGTGTGTGTGTGTGTGTGTGTGTGTGTGTGTGTGTTTTGGCGTCCATAGAAAGGGTTTGGAGCATTGGACTGAGGATGCAGATGGACAGCAGAGAAGTGGATTACGCTGCCGGACTCTTTATGGTCATTTGAAAACTGATTTTGCAAACTGGTCACAATTCAAATCCATTTACCGACATGAAATCAAACCTTCTAAAGCCATAATTTCAGGCCTGCAGAAGGTGTGTGTGTGTGTGTGTGTGTGTGTGTGTGTGTGTGTGTGTGTGTGTGTGTGTGTGCGTTTGCAACTCAAATTAAACCAATTTAGTGCCCAGAATTTGAGAGAAAAGTGTGAAATAGCAAAAAAAAACTAAGTACTCGGAAGGCTGAATTTTATTTTATTATTTTTTTTTGGATCATCCTTCAGTTATACACATAGACACGATCTGACCGCATGCTTCAGTGAATGTGAGTTTTCGGGGCAAACTGTTGATCATTGCAAAAATCTTCTCATCTTATCCCTCTATAGATGGGACAGATAAACTCCACATCTCAAAAACTAATCACGAAAAGATCAGTTTGGTATATGAGTGCAAGAGCAATTTTTTAAATGATGGGTATCTTACTTATGTCTCCTCACGATCCACTACCTGTGTGAGCTGAAAAATAATCCAGTATTAATACACAGCCTAGGCTCTGTAAACTGGTATGTATACAATCAATGTAAATGAGGGTCACCCTCCAATGATCTCTTGAGTATAAATACAGGTCCAATGAACATACATACCAATCTCCTATTCTTAGCTGTAGCAGCACCTGGCCCTATGCGGATAACATGGTAAATCCAGCTGCAGCCTTGTACACCTGGGGAAAGCATGACGTTGTGTGTGTGTGTGTGTGTGTGTGTGTGTATGTGTGTGTGTTTGTCTCTATATCTGTGTGTGTGTGTGTGTGTGTGTGTGTGTCTCTGTGTGTGTGTGTGTGTGTCTCTCTCTATCGGTGTGTGACTATGTGTGAGTGTGTGTATGTGTGTGTGTGTCTCTCTCTATCGGTGTGTGACTCTTTGTCTGTGTGTGTGTGTGTGTGTGGTCTTTTAAGTGGAGTAGTTGAGAGTGGTGTGAATATATGGTTGTCTGAAGCCATCGTCGCTATGGCTTGCTGCTGGTCGCTAGGGCGGTTTGCCAACGCTCGGCAAAAAAGGCTGTAATGACTTTATATCACGTCTGCTGTGAAAGTGCCCGTCTCCGTCTCACAGGCACTCAAACAGAGCCGGGGCCCATAAACACACACACACACACACACACACACACACACACACACACACACACACACACACACACACACACACACACAGCGGAGGCCCATAAACACAAAGTGCACTGTGTAAATCCCCTACTGTCTGACACAGCCCAGCCTGCCCTCCACGGCTCCTAAGCATCTCTTTATCCAGAGAGGAGAAGCCACACACACACACACACACACACACACACACACACACACACACACACACACACACACACACACACACACACACACACACACACACACACACACACACACACACACACACACACACACACACACCACACACACACACACACATACAGATTTTTACGGCTATACTTGTGAGGACACACATTGATGTAATGCATTCCATAGCCCCTTACCCTAACCATGAAAACTGAAAATGCCTTGCCCCAACCCTTACACTAACCCTAACCTAAACCTAATTCATACCTGAACCTTAAAACCTAGTGTTAACCCCTCAAACAGCTCCTTTGAAGGCCTGTCCCAAAGTGAGAATCGGCTAAAATGTCCTCACTTTCCCAAAATGTCCTCACTCACACAATTTGTAATACTCAAATTGGTTCTCACAATAATAGTTTTACAAGTACACACACACAATCACTCACTCACTCACTCACTCACTCACTCACTCACTCACTCACTCACTCACTCACTCACTCACTCACTCACTCACTCACTCACTCACTCACTCACTCACTCACTCTTACACACACACACACACACACACACACACACACACACACACACACACACACACACACACACACTCACTCACTCACTCACTCTTACACACACACACACACACACACACACACACACACACACACACACACACACACACACACACACACACACACACACACACACACACACACACACACACACACACACACACACATACCCCCCACACACTCCCCCCCCCCCTTTAGATCAAGACATCCCCGGCCTTAGCTACACTGTGCTATCCCCCACCCCCGTATCACCACAGCAGAAGACCACTTGTGTTGTAATCTTGCACCTCCAGCACTTAAACATGTTTGTGTAGTGAATGCATGTGGAGCAGAGCTGAGCACAGGCCTTCAAACAGCCACAACATGCTGCTATGTGCTGTAGACAGAAGCAGATCAAACACAGCCCAGTGCGCAACCACTCACCAACTCACCCATTCGCTCTGGCTCCTGTTAGTTCACCTCTGTACACCAGGACATCAGATGTGTGTGTTTTTTTTTGTTGTGAGGACAGCCGTCCTTGTGTGACCTAAAGCTCTCCCATACTGTCCACAAATTCCCTCTATATGATGCTAAAATAGATGCAACGATTAATTGTTTAGATTAATAGCACATTGATAAAATTGTGATCACCTGATTTACACAATTAAAAAGTAATGTTTTTAGACATTTCAGGGCATGGCAGAAGTCAGTGTGGCTGCTGTGTCGTGATGTTAGCGCTTTTTAACCAACATATTTACCTTCTATTTTATTCTTCTATTTGAATAATTACAACATCCCTGGCATGGCAATACTTTAGAGAGCCATCACCAGGACAGGTCATGTGCAATAGATAATTCCACTTTATTTTTTATATAAATATTTGTTGTGTCTACATTTATTTAATCAAGTTCAATTTTGTTTCTCATTTGTTGGTATTTTAACATTGTTGCAACAAAAAAAAAACTCAGCAAACATATCGACATTATGCAATATATAATATACTGTACATTGGCAATAGCAAGTTATATCATTTATTTATTCATAATTATATATTATTTATGGCCAATATACTGTATATTGACCATCGACATAGCTGCTTTGTAAATATCAGTACCAATTTCCACCATTGAAAAACCCATATCAGTCGACCACTAACCACTAACTCAAATTCCCCCTTATCCTAAGCCCATGGCGGGTCACTGTCTCCAACACGAGGTCCCTGTATAGAGCCTCTAAGGGCGTGGGGGGAGGGGGCCAGTGGTAGGTCACCTCTTAAAGAAGGCAGTAGGTTGTAGGATGAGAAAGTTATTTTCTCTATCTGTCTCTCCTCTCTGACACGGCTTTGGTCGGCGCTGAAGGATTAGAGTGTGTGAGTCTTCAGCACAGACTCTTGCGTTGGCTTGTTCCCAGATATTATCTTTAAAGTGTGTGAGCTCAAGGCCAGACGGACTCTCATTCTCTCTCTCTCTCTCTTTCTCTCTCTCTCTCTCTCTCTCTTTCCGTTCCCCCTCCTTCTCTACCTCCCTTTCCCCATCCCTCTTTTTTTCCCGTAAGAAGTCGGTGGCGTGAGTCATCCCGGGCTGCTAAGGGAGTGATTTAATTGCGCTCTCTCTCTCTCTCTCTCTTTCTCTTCTTTCTCTCTCTCTCCCCCTATCTCACACTCTCAATATCTCTCTCCCTTTCTCTCTCTCTCTCCCCCTCTCTCGCTCTCTCAGTATCTCTCTCCCTTTCTCTCTCTCTCCACCACACCACCTAATAGCCACGTTGGTCCTCAGCGCAAAACAAAGTAGTTTGACAAAAATGACCTTGAAATTGTGTGTTAGTTACTTTTCCCCCTCTCTATCAATTTCTAATGGACAGCGGACATCTCGAGAGGGCTGTCACTGACCCTTCCACTCCAAAAAAAAATGATAGAAAAATGCCAGGGACCTATTCATTACCCGAAAGGTTAGGGCAGCAATAAATACACACTCCAGACATTTTTTTTTTTTTTCGGTTATCCCCCATTGACGGCTGCACAATAGCGCCCGCTCCTGCCATGCTTTAGACCCTGATAACTCTTCTGTATTGCCTGGCCATAGCTGAGTGAATGTTGTGGGCAGAACACTGGGAGATAGACACAAAACCCTTCATAACACCAGAGGAGCTTTTTTGTCATCACTGTAAAGAAAGAGAAGAAAAAATAATAACGTCCGCCATTTATTTTTTGCTATACAGGTCAGGCCGGTTCAAGTGTTGAGTGACAGTCACTTTGGTTGGCTTTGATTTACACCAGGTTGAAATTATGGAGCAATTTGAAACAATAGTGGGCTATGATAGGTATGTTGGGACAGTCTTCATGATATGTTCCTGTTTCTATTTTAGTTTGATGAAGTGTGGACAAGGAGAAGCGTCAATGGATTTCATACAAAAGTGTCCAAGATTTCAACTTTCTTTTTTCTTTTCAATTTCTAGACACTTTTGTTTGTTGGTCCATTCCAATGGATGGTTAAATTAACATATAATAAAGTATTTTATTGTATTTTTTTATAGTTGATGATTTACTTTTGCAGCTAAAATAGAAATCCACCATTACAATATTTTGTGTTTGGATCAAAACAGGTAAAAATATTTTACCTTTCTCAATGTAAGAATTTCCAGTAGCAGTTAAAGCCACGAGTAACATTTAAATATCTTTTAAACAGCCTCATGTTTCCTCTGATAAGCATAAATTACCTTTAACAGCAAACGAGACCATCAGTGCAAAGAAAGATGTTTTTATATAGTTTTTATTACTGCGTTTGGTCTGGTCGCACACCCAGTCCGATTTTCGGTTCACGCGTGCAGGCTCTATGGTCACATATCCGTATTGGTCGCAGATTTCAGTGTGGCGCAACAACGCGATTTGAGAAGCCTATCCCTCCAGGTGAGGGAAGGGGAGCGGAGCTTTGTTTGAGACAGTTAGTTGTCGTCATAATGACTGATAACGGGGCTGAACCATCAAAGAAAAAAAAGAAAATGCAATGAAGAAAAGCTAAACGGGAGAGTGATATAGGCTACGGACGGGAGGAGGCGAGAGCGTTGCCAAGCAATGTGTATACAATTACACGGGAGTGAACTAGACTGCAGTGTTTACTCCTAAATGAATGAGCGGTACTAACACAAAGTTTACTTTGCCTCACCAGCATCAGATTACCATTTTTCATCTGAAATAGTCACTATTTACAACAACATAAACACATTACCTCATCGTGATCCATAGGCTACTAACTGCTGTCTCTCGCTTTCTGTGAGGACACAGTCTTTCAGCTCTGTGAGAGTAGTTAGGTGACACTGCTGCATCAACTCATGTGCAATCAGGCATTAGTTGATGCTGTGTCACTAACCACTCTCACGGAGCCGAAAAGAGTCCGGTGCCCTCACGACTTTCAACACACGGACATTCACTATATTGCTTCCTAATCAATTGAGACTGGCACGACCGGCACGCACTAGAAAACAGTTACACGACAGCTGGCGTCGTAAAAATACTACCGCTTTTGTCCAAAGGGGCCGCCAACGGACAAAGTTATTCGTAGTGGCTTTAATATGGAGAACAGGCTATTTTGGACAACAGTATTTTAGTCACACTTCTCTGCACTTGGGAGGTTTTGCAGTAGGTGGCACTGTTCCTACAGAAGTGTGTGTGTGTGTGTGTGTGTGTGTGTGTGCGTGCGTGCGTGTATGTGTGTGTGTCTTGGCTTCGTGTGATTACCAATGCTCATCCATATATGAACTAACCCTCCCAAATCAAAAACCTGTTTATTGTGAAACAGGGGAAGTAAATCATTGCACCTTCTGAAGCCGTCAAATTCCCCTCCATAGCAAAAAGTGATTTTAACACTTACCAATTGATAGAGACACAGCTCAACAAGGGGCTAAAATGTCACTATGATTATAACAATTAAAGAGACAGAGTACAAAGTAGAGTGTATAAAAAGTGTGTTGCTCGGGGGCACCACTGGCATTTTTTCACCCCTGTGACGTCCGTTAGTGTGTCAAGAGTTAGTTAAGAGCAGACAGGGATCAATGGAGAATGCTGACTACTATGGATGTGCTATGGATGTACTCACACACACACACGCAGGCATGCACACAGGCACACACACAGACACACACACACACACAGACTGGCACGCACATACACAGAGACTGGCACACACACACACACACACTCACGTACAACGACGTACAACCACGCACGCACACACAAACACACACACACACACACACTCACATACAACTTTGCACACACACACACACATACAAGCACGCACGCAAGCACTCACATACAACCACGTACGCATGCACGCACTCATGCACACACACACACACACACACACACACACACACACACACACACACACACACACACACACTCTCTCTCTCTCTTTGCTATGGATGTACTCTGGGTTGCTTGAGATAGCTCCTAATCCACAAAGCTTATGCAGTGTACTCTTTGCTATCAGCCTAGTCTAGACAAACAAATAACACACACATTTCGTGTACATATGCACAGATGCAAAGACAAATCGGTAAGAGCCTTTGAATAGAAAGGGATCGGCAAAACTATAGCGGGAGTCACAAAATAAAATACACACATATTTTGTGTGTTGTGTAGATTAAAGCAGCGATTTAACTAAAGCTATGTGCAGGTGGTGTTGTTGTAGTTTCTAGCACCGGGAGGCAAAGCCCTATACGAACACAAACACAATCCTAGCGCTTACTCCGCCAGATCCCACCCCTTCCACACACACACACACACACACACACACACACACACACCTCTCCCGCTCAGTGCTGCCATGCTGTACAAACACACTTTGGATGTTTCTGAAGCAGTCGTGGAATATATTTGAAAAATGCTCCATTGATTTTTTTTTTCTTCGTTTTTTCAAAGACATTCATATTTGAGTAGGTGTCAGTCTGTCACATTTGAACACAGCGGGGTGACTTAGCGCTGTGATTCTGTGTGAACACTGTTTGTGTTATGCTAATCCTGGGGCCAAATAGTATTTAGTAATACTGTTTATTGTCTATTTTAGACTGTAGCGAGGAGACAAATGTTTGGCATGTGAGATTGACAACAGTGAAGGCTGCAGATTCAATATGATGGCGAGAGAGAACGTAGGAGTGTGTTTAGTATATTTTTCTCTTTGCCTGGCTGGCAGCCTAACTAACAAACTGAATTATTGGCGAGACACTGCAAGTAAACTGGGTAACACCTTTAACTTAAAGATATCATCATGAAACTTTGCCAGTTGATTGCCTTACATTAAAAAACATGTATTTTAGTGTTGCAATTTTTCCAGACATGTGTAACATTTGGCATGTTATCAAAGCAAAATAGACAATTATCTCCAAATGGACAACGCTTACAAAATATATACCGGTACCTGCATTCCAAATGGAATACTCATTCTTTTTACTCTACTCTACTATATTGCAGATGTTCATGAAGTACTGTATGCAGTTTGCATACAATTGGGACATACTTATGCTTGCTCTGCAGTGGATTGGGGCTTGATTTTCACCTGCCACATCTTAACATCCCTAATACAACCCTCCTTCTATCTCCATTTCCCTCTTGAAGCCAGAGTTAACATCTTTATTTCGTTTTTACATCATATTAGTGTCCAACGTTTTTACAGTACAGAATTGAGTCAAAAAGACAAGTTGTATTTAGAGAAACACATACATGTACATTATGGACCGTTTAGTTATACTAGGACAAAGGAAGACATGATGGCGGCAGTGGCGAAGTGGGTAGGGAGATCGCCTCTGGAGTGCAGGGTCGGAGGTTCGATCCCCCGTCTCCCCGCCACATATCGAAGTGTCCCTGAGCAAGACACTGTGAACCCCAAATTGCTCCCGGTGGAAGAGCGCCTTGCATGGCAGCTACTGCCATCGGTGTATGAGTGTGTGTATGAATGGGTGCATGTGGTAAGATATGTAAAGCGCTTTGGGGCTGAGAAAATCAGCTAGAAGGCGCTATATAAGTCAAGTCCATTTACCATTTTAT
>NC_137230.1:34409658-34412158 GCF_949987685.1 Ammodytes marinus
ATTGAGTGAGCAACCATTCTACAGCCGTTACACACACACAGTACAGACAGGTAGCAGATCGTGAGGAGATATTCACTGATTTTGACAACAAGTATTCTCCAGAATCGCTGACTCCCACTTGTAATGAATAATATTTGTGTCATTCTTTCTCTCCTGGCTTGGGGCGAGTGAAAACAATGTCTGCAACAGTGACAAATAGGTCCCATTTTATGCATTACATTGTATTTATAGATGTGCTATTTTCGGCCACCGTTTTACAGTTAAAGGTGGAGTCAGCAAAACTGGAGAAGGCTTGTTGTCAAAATAACTTTTTGTCAAAGGTGATCAGTGAATATCTCGTCACAATCCCCTTCCTGTCCGTACTTTGTGTGCTGAAAGTAAATCAGGTGTTAGTATACAGCCTAGGCTCTGTGAACTAGTATGGAAACTAAAGGGGGCCAATCTGTAGCTATAGCAACATGCCCGTCTGGCTTGACAACAAGCATTCTACAGAATTGCGGAGTCCGCCTTTAACATTTTCTTTCTTTCTTTCTTTCTTTCTTTCTTTCTTTCTTTCTTTCTTTCTTTCTTTCTTTCTTTCTTTCTTTCTTTCTTTCTTTCTTTCTTTCTTTCTTTCTTTCTTTCTTTCTTTCTTTCTTTCTTTCTTTCTTTCTTTCTTTCTTTCTTTCTTTCTTTCTTTCTTTCTCCTGGCTTGGGCGAGTGAAAACAATGACTGCAACAGTGACAAATTAGACCCCATTTTTCACATTAGATTTTATAGACTTACTATTTTTGGTCCGCCATTTTACAGTTAACATTGGACAGTGGACTTGCTTCCATGCTGTGCTGAGAGAAAATGAAATAAGCCCTTCTGTGGAATTCATTCTGTCAGTCAAACAGACAGCTAGGGGAAGTGAGTGAGTGTGTGTGTGAATCCATCTTTGTATTGAGAGAGAGTCCACTTTTCTAAACAGCAGCTATAGGGCAAACATATATGGTGTCGACCTCAGATTCAACCCCACTGTTTGCCGTGCAGTGATTGGTTCTGGGAATATGCCGCTGTCACGCATACACACACACACACACACACACACACACACACACACACACACACACACACACACACACACACACTTACACACTCACTCTTTAACTCAAGGGTTTTCGAGAAGCGTGATTTCTACAAGGGCTAGATTCACCCCTTCCCTCACCTCAACTCCGAACCGCTCTTTTTCGCGGTGCCATATTTTTCTATTTAGTTTTTGTATTTCACCTTTATCTATACAGGCTGGTCCTCACAGAACAAGTTTATTTACAATGGCAGTCTGATAAGAGACAAAAAGCCACCTTAAATAAATTATAATTCATTGGACATTCTCTAGAATACAATTTCTAGAAACGGGAACACAGACAGCAATCGACCAGTATAACATGGTAAGTGCACAGGTACATGGGTGAATAAGAAGGGAGTTAGCTTACACTCACTCACTCACTCACTCACTAACTCACTCACTCACTCACTCACTCACTCACTCACTCACTCACTCACTCACTCACTCACTCACTCACTCACTCACTCACTCACTCACTCACTCACTCACTCACTCACTCACTCACTCACTCACTCACTCACTCACTCACTCACTCACTCACTCACTCACTCACTCACTCACACACACACACACACACACACAGTATCGGGAACTATCATTTGCATGGATCAGTGAAGATGTTTGAAATGGCAAATTAAGGCTTGAATCTGAATCGCCCCTCAAATCTCAAAATCTTGCCAGTTTCTCTACCAGGCACGCAATGTATTTCCTTTTGGGACACACTCAGTGCCCTGGTCCCCCTCTAGAGGGTTCAGTTTAAGAGTGTACTAGAGAGGATGCAGCAGGATGTGCCACAGATGCTGTCTGTGTTTGTCGGGATCTTATAAGCACTGTGTTATGCTAAGCTCCCTAAATATAATTAAGAATTTAATGGGAAACATGTCAGACATTTCCCAGGGTGACTCTCTCTCTCTCTCTGGCTGTGGAGAAATCTAACTGAAGTCGGTACGTGCTTTTTTCTGCTGCTCCTTTTTATCCTTAGTCGCCCTTAAACAACCCAAACCTTCCCTGCGTTCCAATACCCATACTTCCCTACTATTAAATATGCCAGAAAAAGATTTTGGATGTCCCAATACATGCACTTTGATTGTAGTATACTGAAAATACATGAATGCCCCACTAACTACAATAGCATTTTGGAGTATTCACCTTTTATTCTTGACATTTCTCGACATCTTCCTTATCTGATTTTTTTATTCTCTCCTGTGGCCCTAAAACTCTTCTGTACTTCATAGTATGTAGTGTAGTCAAAATAAAAATTATGTGATTTGGAATGCAGGGATCATTTCAGGCCTATACTCAAAGAGGAGAACTGAGAAAAACACATCTTGAGAGCCATCAGAAAATCCAATGTTTACAGGCGACAGAATGGGATTGCAACACTGTGCATAGCTTAGCATCATTCAACC
>NC_137230.1:34419658-34482158 GCF_949987685.1 Ammodytes marinus
CATATCAAGTGTACACTGACAAATTGTTATTTTACTTCCAGTATGAAGTCATTGGTAAATTGCAAAGCTATACGATTTCAAAGACCCCAACACAGGAGGTAATAGTCAGTGTGTTTGTATGTTGGTGGTACATTGATATGTGTTGCACTGTGCAGCAGAGGGGGAAACCCACTGGAACAGCTGCTGCTAATGAACAGTGGAGTGATGGAAAGGAGCAGCTTTGGACCTCAAATGAACCGTGGCCTGTCTGCCTGCCCCGCCAGCGTGAATAGTGCTTGTGTTCCAATGCCCATTACACACACACACACACACACACACACACACACTCACACACACACACACACACACACACACACACACACACACACACACACACACACACACACCACCTGTTCTGATGGCTTACACAGCATCACTACCAAGCTTATCCTTACCACTTTGTTCTCCTCAAAAAGAATAATATTTTAATTTTAAATGATTTTTTTATAGATTAATTCCCGATTATGGCGCTTTAGCTATGAATCCCATCTATTCTGGATCAGTGTGATTGCTGCAGTGTGTACTTGTCTGATGGCTAGGTTTCAGGGCCTGACACACACACACACACACACACACACACACACACACACACACACACACACACACACACACACACACACACACACACACACACACACACACACACACACACACACACAAACTCTCTCTCACACACACACACACACACACACCGTCTGCCCTGCTCTCTCAATGAGGATGTCGCCTTTTCCCCGGCAAAATACAGTACACTGCTGGCACAGCGTTTATACAGTGAACAGCGCACGGATGGAGATGTATAGAGCGCAAAAAGGAAGGAGACAGAGAGATGAGGCAAGGAGATAGAGAGAGGGAGAGAGATGGAGAAAGAGAGAGAGAGAGGGAAATAGAGGGAATGAGAAGGAGAGAGGGAGAGAGATGGAGAAAGAGAGAGGGAGAGGGGGAAAGAGAGAGGGAGAGAGGGAATGAGAAGGAGAGAGGGAGAGAGATGGAGAAAGAGGGAAAGAGAGAGGGACAGAGAGAGAGACACAGAGAGAGAGAGAGGAGAGAGAAGTGGATGACAGAAAGCAAGATGGAGACCAACACGTTTGCTGAGCTCAGAGTTGTGGCACTATACGGCCCTGACAGGCGGACGGAGTGTCTGTGTGTGTGTGTGTGTGTGTGTGTGTGTGTGTGTGTGTGTGTGTGTGTGTGTGTGTGTGTGTGTGTGTGTGTGCGCGTGTGTGTGTGTGAAGTCGCCCCACTTGGTGTGGGCGTTGAGGTTTTTTGCTGATTTTCAGTGTCTATCTGGCAACACAGCGGCTCAGTGGACTTAACACTGTTGCTTCACAGAGAGAAGATCCCAGATTGTGTCTTTCTCTGTCTGTGTGGCGCTGGCAAGCTGTCTGCCATGTTTGTGTGGCTTTACTTCTGTCGCCTACAACACAAAAAAGAAATTTAAAATATCAACTAAACAAAAAAGCATTAAAAAATTATGAAAAAATAAAAATAAAACAATTAAATACACATACACATTTATTGAAAATTAATGAGTTAATGAAAAAAAAAATATTTTAAATTAATAAAATACTTTTTTTTAAATCAGCGAATACATCCATTTAAAAACAGCATGTCTAACTCCCATATGCATTTAATATATATTTATTCTCTTTTGTATGTACTTTTAAATGTCCTATACTTTTTTTCAAATGAATTGTGTTGCCCAGAAGACAAAACATTTGCCTTTACGATTTTGTTCATTCATTCATGACTTATTTTGAATCTGAGAATGACTTTCACCCTTGACCATCAAGTAAGACCGCCCACCATTTCAACGATACATATTTTCCCATTAAGAATAACATAATATTCCACACAGGTTTATATAGCTTCCGTATACGAGATAAGATAACGCAATTGGGAGTGACTGCCAACTGAAGGTGCATTACACATACAAAAAACAAACAAGCAATTTAAGTTAAAAATAGTAAAAAAAAACAAGACACAGAAATAACAAGAAAAACATTCCAAGTATGTATGTCCTTGGTTGTTTGCCTTGTGTTCTTATCCGGTCAACACTGTGTTAACCAATAAGAACGCCTTGCTAGTGCATCTGTATTCTCCACAGCCATTGTGTTAGGATTGGTCAATTTGATTGGTGCAATATCTGTGTGTCAGCCAGCTGTAGGGCTGATATTGTTAGCTGTTTATTGTTTAACCTCAGCCCCTATACAGCTGTATTGAGTTTGAGTATGTTGCTGTACTTTTCCACATGTCTACACCATATTGCAAACATTTTCAGTTTTCAGTCAGACCCTTGAAAGAATATCCCTGCATTCCAATCTCCATACTTCCCTACTATTTAGTATGCCAGAAAAAGATGTAGGATGTCCCAATACATGCAGGTCAATTGTAGTATGCTGAAAATAAATAAATGCCCCACTAACTCCAATTGCATTCTGGAGTATTCGTCTTTATTCTCGACATTTCTCGACATAATGAAAAAAAAAAAAATCCTTATCTGATTATTTTCTCTCCTGTGGCCCAAAATATCTTCTGTACTTTAGTATGTAGTGTAGTAAAAAAGAAAAAGTATGTGATTTGGAACGCAGAGTATATTTATTTTATTGTCCTCCAAGTATCACTGCTTACGTAGACAGGGGGGGCAACGTTCCCCCAAGGAGAACGTGTGTTAGTGTATGATTGTGACGCACGTACTTAGCTAAAGCAACCTTCACTGTCGCACATCAAGGTTAAAAAACATATTTAATTGCTATACAAGCATTGACCTTATACTGTGAAGATTGGAAAAGACACAGGTGATAATGCTAGGTTGTCTTTGTGAGGTTACACAGCTATTTATTGCACGCCTAGCACTAGCAGTTTTATTTTCTTAATTTGACGTGTGCCGGCTTGCTTCTTGCCCCCTTCTTCCAGCTACTATGTCATTAAGTCTTCAGATGTTGATCAAGTCGCCGTATAAATAGCTACCTGCCACGCTACCTCAAGCCCTTAAAGCACTTCCTTATATTGTTTCTAAGAAGGGTTTTCGCACAAATGTTGTTGAATTATTTTTTTCCACCGCGAATCTAGGAAAATATCACATGGCAGCTGTGTCTTAAATTAGAGGGAAAACACATGGATGGCTGGGCTGTCAATGCCAAAGGGGTCACAACAGAAAGATACAGCGACTTACCGGTTCAAGGATTACTCTCATTAGACTTACTGTTGTGGTGAAATTGAAGTAATTGCACATTTTTGCCATCGTGTTTGCTACAATATCTGGTATATAAAAGAGTAATGGGGCCATGGGTGAGGGAAAAATGAGAAGGGACTTGTTTTTTTCTCTTTTAATGGACTTAATGCACACACATTTTGAGAATAGGGTTGAAATACAATTGTGTGAATAAAGTGCGGTATATTTGGAAAGATATTTTGAGGGATTCAAACTTCCGGGATCAATAAACCATTATTGATAAAACGTCATTAAAACACAAGCGATGCGTCCTTGCTATCGTCATCATCAGATAGTCAATTTTAACCTTTATTTATACAGGTAAATCCCATTGAGACTGAAGACTCTTTTCCAAGGGAGACCTGTTTTCCTTTCCCACGTTACCATTCACACACACATTCGTACACCGATAGCAGGCTAACTATCGACATTCACACGAGGCAAGGTGGGTGAAGTGTCTTTCCCAAGGACACAACAACCATGACACAGGAGGCAGGGCGGGCATCGAACCTCCAACCCTTTGATCATCAGCCGACCCGCTCTACCAACTGAGCCACAGTCGCCCCAAATGGACTAAAACCTTTACTGAAACTAGACGTCCTCTAAGCTCCACTAATAACTGCACTGCACTGTATCAGAGTGAAGGTATTGAATATGTTTTCTTCTGTGTTGCCCTTTGTAGACGGTCCCTGTGCTCTCGTCTCACAGCCTGCTGCACATAGAGAGCAATGTTATTAGTGGAGCTTAGAGGACGTCTGCTTTCAGTACAAAATAGGTTATAGCTAGGGTTGCTGAAATTTCCCGAAATGGCCCCTTTTCAAATCCCGGGATTTCAGAGCTCCTCACGGGATTTCCCGGGATTTCCCGTTGAAACCATTATTGCCCTTGGACTAAATCAATGCCAATAGATACATAAATGCAGCAGAACAAGGCTATATTACATCACGTTTTATTTCTACTTAAATAACATGAAGAAAAGCCATTCAAATTAGGCAAAATATTTTCCAGAAGTTAAATAGGCCTATTGAAAACGGTGTTTTTATGAAGAAAATACGAAAAAATTTTCACAGAGGTTCAATATCAAAACATGGCCAAAAAACGGTGTTTGGCGAACAAATGTATTTCAAACAATCTATTTTTATTTCTATGAACGAAATCAGTTTAAATTGAATATTTTCCAAAGGATAGGCAAATAACAAAAAATGCACTACCGATTGCTCTTAACGTGTGAAATAAGACATGACAGAACTAACAGCCTATTCAAACTGACACGCTAAGCAAGATTACTTTCCAGCTTTCCTTTCTTTTACTTTCATGAAGTGTGACTTCAAGAAACACTGCTCAGCCTGTTTCTGAGCTTTGTCACGAACTGACCGCACACCGAGAACGCTCTTTCTTCCACGGACGTCGGCTGTATGGTGGAAAGTGCAGAGTAGAGCTGCTGCAGGTGTTTGGGTCGCTCTTTGGTTGCCTCGAAGAGCGCAAACTCGTTTGAAATTATTTTGTGGAGGTCATTCCCATACCTCTGGTCTGGCTCGGGACATTGCATGCAGTCATTAGCCTCGTTCGACTTGGAGCCGTCTTGCTCAGACCTGCGCAACTATGAAGCCCGTCTTGCTGAGCGCACAACAAAAATACTGTGCGCTCAGCAAGCCGAGCGTCATAATTGCGCAGGTCTGAGCAAGACGGCGACATCTCTAACGAGGCTAATGACTGCCTGCTGCAGATGTGCAGTAAGGCTCTGGGTCATCGTCTGCTCGCTTGGCTCTGGCTGATACGCATATTCTTGGGTATCATCAGACTCTTCCTCGGACACAGCACTTTCAGTATTGTAGAGGCGCTGGTATTTCGTATGCCTGCCTGTCTAAAAAATACATTTCACACAAAATATTGTGTAGCCTTTGTTTTATTCATTTTAGCTTATTAAAAAAAATATCCCCCCTCAAAAAAAACCGAAAAAAAAAAAAAAAAAAACGGGAGGACGGGTCCCGCGGCCAATTTCCGGTACTCCCGGACTGACTCATTTCACGGGAATCCCGAAATCCCGGGACCCGTCCAGCAACCCTAGTTATAGCCCATTGTCTGCCTTATGACCATAGCAAAGATGCATCCTTTACTTAGGAGTTGTGTCTGTCAACATCTTTCCAACTTTACCGCAGTCTGGAATTGTCCACTTTATTCTGCACATAAGAACTTGATTAATTAAATTATATTTGGGGCGCTCCTGTGGCGTAGTGGATAGAGTACACACCATATCGGCTCCGGCCTTTGTTGCAGTGGTCGTGGGTTCAAATCTGACCCGTGGACCTTTACTGCATGTCATCCCCCCTCTCTCTCTCTGTCTGTCTCCCCATTTCAACTCTGTACTGTCCAATAAAGCTTGAAAATGCCAAAAAATAATCTTGAAGAAAAATATATACATATGTCCACTTAATTCTCGACAGTTTGACTTAATTCTTGAAGTGCATAACTAAAAAAAAAATAATTATTGGATCTTCCACCAAAATTCCCTGTCAATCAACTATATCAATTTGTCGCCCAGAATCATGTTATTGCTTAAGCCTTCTAGCTTCTGTAACAAACTCCCATGCACTTGGTCCTTAGTTCTCTACCGAACACCGACTCATTTAAATGCAATTAACAGAGCCTTTCGGAGTAGCGGGAAAAACAGCGGTACAAATGAATGTGTTGTCAGCGTAGCAGCAGGCAGGCAACTTTCCCCCTACGGAGCACTGTATCAATTAGTGTCCGGTGCACTAATGGGAATTCTTCTTTCTCTTGCTTAACCCTGCGTGCTATGTCTTATCAGGGACCCAGAGCTAGTGGGGGAAACAACCCAATAGATGCATGAGGTAATGCAGGCAATCGAAGAAAAATTCAGGTAGCATTAACACCATTTGTAAGCACATTAATTGCTACCAGGATTATTGGTAACAGTTTATAATAATGTTCATTTATAACTGATTCAAAAGTCATAAATAAGTCATTAGATAATGATAAACTAGTAATATATAACACAGTGATATATATATATGTGTGTGTGTGTGTGTGTGTGTAGACTATTAATACATGCTATGTTAAAGGCCTGCTTCACCGGTGGTAATATGACTGTATTGTATTGAACTCTGATATCCCATGTAGTATACATGTGCAAACATTTTAGAAATCGGTTCATCCTAGTCTGAGAAAAGGCAGAAAGAGTGTTTTATGGTCTCACTGTCTAACACTACATTTTCTTATGTGTGACATCACATGTAGGGTTAGTATTAACAGGACAGCTGGGCCAAGGGAAGACTGAGGAAAGACTGAGGGAAGAAAAACCTCATTCATTATATTATAATAGCGATTTTATAATGGTAGATTGATAGATGAAATTCTCATTAACAAATAATTGGTAAATTATTAAATCAGATTAAGTAATTTACAAAGCGTTCTGTATCCCCCCAAAGTGTAATCTTAACTGTGCGCAACTTTGTCGCTGTCAGTGCCCTAAGACAGTTTGCACTGTCCTCTTCTCTAGGGTTTTCAGTATAGGGGGATTCTTTTTATCCCTGTATTATTATGGGCCGGGCCAATGCTATTTGTCATGCTCCCGGGCTTGGTGTTACTGTGAGGGATTGTTGGGTAGGATTCAGTTGAGGGCAGATTCTTTTGGTCTGTGTGTGTGTGTGTGTGTGTGTGTGTGTGTGTGTGTGTGTGTGTGTGTGTGTGTGTGTGTGTGTGTGTGTGTGTGTGTGTGTGTGTGTGTGTGTGTGTGTGTGTGTGTGTGTGTGTTTGTGTGTGTTTGTGTGTGTGTGTGCGCGTTTGCTCTTTCACAAACGGCACAATCAGAAAAAGATAAACTGAAGCTCCATCTCTTTTGTGCAGGGATTTATTTTCCCCCTCTTATTCCACTTTCTTCTCAGCCATCTTGACTTTTCGATGTTAGATCTATTTTTTTTTTGTTGCTCTGGTTGGATTGGATGTCTAAAACGCTTTTATTTGCCACCATTAGAAGCCAGTTACATCATTGACAATTGTGTCTGTTTGTTTTTTTGCATTTGCTCTGTTGAAACGGTTTAAATAATGTAGCTTAAAATACATGTAGTGATTTTGTTTGTTTCCTTCGTTTGGAACGTAGGTCGTATTGCGTAATGTAATGTAACTTTATTTAAACAGGGACAATGTACAACAGAAACCTTACAGACGTCACAGAAAGAGAAATGTAGGGTTAGACAGTGAGACCATAAAACACTCGTTCTGCCTTTTCTCAGGCTAGGATGATCCGATTTCAATTTTTTTTGCACATTTATACTTTATAGGATCTCAGAGTTCAATACACCTTCATATTCCAACCGGTGAAGTAGGTCTTTAACTTTGTTTAGAGCAAAGGAGAGATGCATTGTACCAGGTTTTAGCAAACTGCTATTTACCACCTGTAGTCCTTGGGCAGGTAAGAACACTAAATACTACACTGTGATGTGTTCAAGCGCTGTTCAGTTAAAATGGGTATTTTGGGGAATGTGACTACTTCAATGTCATCTCGTAAAATGTAGTGTAAAAAACAAAAAGGCTACAGTTTGAAGCAGAAAATCGGTATTAATACCTGACGATAATATCGTACACATGGGTAGAATTTTGGGGAAGGTTTACAGTAGGGTTGCTGAAATTTCTGACTTGGAGCCGTCTTGCTCAGACCTGCGCAACTATGAAGCCCGTCTTGCTGAGCGCACAACAAAAATGCTGTGCGCTCAGCAAGCCGAGCGTCATAATTGCGCAGGTCTGAGCAAGACGACGACATCTCTAACGAGGCTAATGACTGCCTGCTGCAGATGTGCAGTAAGGCTCTGGGTCATCGTCTGCTCGCTTGGCTCTGGCTGATACGCATATTCTTGGGTATCATCAGACTCTTCCTCGGACACAGCACTTTCAGTATTGTAGAGGCGCTGGTATTTCGTATGCCTGCCTGTCTAAAAAATACATTTCACACAAAATATTGTGTAGCCTTTGTTTTATTCATTTTAGCTTATTAAAAAAAATATCCCCCCTCAAAAAAAACGAAAAAAAAAAAAAAAAAACGGGAGGACGGGTCCCGCGGCCAATTTCCGGTACTCCCGGACTGACTCATTTCACGGGAATCCCGAAATCCCGGGACCCGTCCAGCAACCCTAGTGTACAGGTATCAAAAAATGGATACTACTCATACATTTGCTCTGTTAGAAAAAGGGCATCACACACACACACACACACACACACACACACACACACACACACACACACACACACACACACACACACACACACACACTAGGAGGGTGCACTGACACACACAGTGTTATTGTGTCTGCCAGAAGTCTTCTGCACGTCAACATAAATGTGATTATAAAACCGAGTCCATCTTTGCTCCAATACCATCATATTTTGACAATGCGATCTTACCCGCTGCCACAAATAGTGGTCTGACATCTTTATGCCTGGTCTCTCTCTCTCTTTCTCTCTCTCTTTCTCTCTCTCTCTCTCTCTCTCTCTCTCCCTCCCTCTCTCTCTCTACCTCTCTCTTTCTCTCTCTCCACTCCCTCACTTTCCTTTTGAGTTCGCTGTATTAACAACGGCAGTAAACGCACACAAAAGCCCCTCTTTTTTGTTATGGATGGGGTTCATTTTTGATTTGGACTATCATTGGGCCTGGTCCGGTGGTGGTGGCCCTGCCTTCATTGTACATCTCACACGGTCTCGGGCTAAAATCCTGTAAGAGGGATTTAGTTTCGGGAGGTTTCTGGCATCTGTCTTGGGGCTTGACGATTTTGAAATCATATTAGTTTCAGTTTTTCAAGAGTTACTTGGAGAGAGAATATATGCCACCAACAATCTGTCTGTCTGGGCGGGCGAGCACACACACACACACACACACACACACACACACACACACACACACGCACACACACGCATACAGACAGACACACACACACACACACACACACACACACACACACACACACACACACACACACACACACACACCTCCAAAGTTTAGTTATGTAGTTAATTCAGCCTCGTTTTATTTGATGTTGAAACTAACTACACCTGATAGCACAGTGACTTATTGTCCTGCAAAAGTGTGTGTGTGTGTGTGTGTGTGTGTGTGTGTGTGTGTGTGTGTGTGTGTGTGTGTGTGTGTGTGCGCGGGCAAAGTATAGATTGCTTTTGTTCTGGTGCATGCCAAACAGTCCAAATTAGTGGCCGGCCCGTACACACAAAGAGCATTGTCGAGCGATATAATGTGTTTTCAATTAGGAAGGCCGGCGTCAGGAGATTTAGCCTCATATTCTCTGGGATAGGTGGCGGTGGCAGCTTTTGGTTTGGGATAGCTCCAGAGACCAGTAATTGATTAGCGGGTGTGAAATGGAAGTTAATAACGGACCGCGGGGTGGCTGTGTCCCAAAGGAGAGGAGTTTAGAGTAGAGAAGGCCCTTTAGTGTTGGACTCAGCTCAGCTCCTTCTGTACTGACAGCTTGACTTAAAGGCGCAGTGTGTAACTTTGGCTGTGTCAGAGAAGTGGACATTTTCTAAGGGATATTCTCATGAATGAATATACAAACTTTCCTCACAGGACAATGTGATCCCTGGAACACTGTTTGAAGTTAGAAAGCTATCTTTGCAAATGTAAGCATATCCCCCTAACCTGAAACTGCATAGTTCACCTTTAAAGTTGTAGTGCGAATATGTGTTGTATTAATTAATTCCGGTTACATTCAAGCCAACGCCAACTGACTTGACACAAAGTTCATTAAGCCTATCAGCGTTTACAAACTGGTGTCCCCCCCCCCCCCCTGACACTTGCACAGGAGCGCAGCAAAATCCCAAGAAGAGCCCAAGAAATGTTTCAGTTGTTGATTCTACTGCTAAGAAAAAAAAACTGGACGTACAGCAGTAGGTATAGCACATGCTATCCCCGAAAGCTTACTTCATGTAGATGCACTGACAGTGTTGTTATAAATACTCAGTATTCCTCACGGCGGGGGGGATATAACTTACGCACTATAGCTTTAAGAATGTTTCATCATGACTCACTGACACTGACTTACTGCGTGATAAGAAACATACCTATTACAGAGCCCTTTGTTTCAACCCTGAGTGTCAAATATCAGGATATTTTAGGCTTTATAAATCCCTTATCAACACAGTTTAATCAGCAGCGGAGCATTAAAGTGGACAGAATGTGACAGTTCCATATGTGTCCATACATCAGGGGTTAATCCACACCTATGGAATGTACTCCAGCCAATCAGAATAGAGTATTCACACAGACTATGTTATAATGAATGTTATCAGGCCATGGTGCTATATGGCGCTCCTCTTGATAGCAGTGTGAATGGACAGCAGCGTGCGGTGACTCAAAGGCCCGCTCAGTTTGCATTAATATCTCCCAGCGCTAGTTCGGACATTCCCTAACCATGCCTGTCTCCCTACAGACAAAACACGCTTTCCGTGGTCACACACACAGACACAGGGCCTCACACACAGAGCCTAACACACACACACACACACACACACACACACACACACACAGAGCCGCATGCACGCACACACACACACACACACAGAGAGAGCCGCACACACACACATACATACATACACAGAGCCACACACACACACACACAGAGCCACACACAGAGCCACACACACACACACACACACACACAGAGCCACACACACACACACACACACACACAGACGCACACACGCTGACACACTAGGAGGGTGCACTGACACACAACTCTCATCTCTTCACAGGCAAAACTGTCCACAACGAAACACACTCGCTTCTCTTACCTTATTATTATTGTCAACTGTGTTTAATTCACATCGCCCGCTCTCTCGCCCACCTAGTGTGTCAGTGTGTGTGTTTGTGTGTGTGTGTGTGTGTCTGTGTTAGTGTGTGTGTGCTAGTGTTCGTGTGTGTGTGTGTGTTTGCACGTGTGTGTGTGTGTGTGTGTGTGTGTGTGGGGCTCTGTGTTTGCGTGTGTGTATCTACAGTATGTGTGTATGTGTGTGTGTGTGTGTGTGTGTGTGTGTGTGTAGCCACGCATTTTTGTCCGTCAGCGAGCGTTGCAGACAGCTCAGTGAAGCACAAACCGCACAGACTCTGTCATATCTATAATGTATCTGTCGCGACGCTTTCACCCACTTACTACCACACAGATGAAGAGTGACGCCATTTGTAATGTGGACTCAGTTCTGCTGATGTGGTTGTTAAGAGAGAGAGGTTAAGAGCTCCCCAACACAGTTTAACTGACGGGAGTTTATTTCTCAGAGTACTATACTATGGGCTAGTACTGTACTTCTGTGGACTGTGCTGGAAAATCAGTCCAACTGAACTGAGTGCTGGTGGTAGGAAAGTGGGAAGAAAAACAGTTCAAACCTGCAGTGTGTAGAATTTTGGGTTTTATTTCCTAGCAGATTTTGTAGAAAGTAATTATAATATCCATAAGTACATTTAATTTAGTGCATAATAGCTGAATTTTTTTTTTTTCATTTTTTTTTTCCTTAGAAAGGGTCTCATATATGTCCATATTTCTGCATATTTTGGACCAAGGCCTAGTGCCGCCATCTTGAAAGTGTCATAGTTGGAATGTCATCAGGTACATTGTTTAAAATTTAGAATTGTTCTTATCCTTGAAGGCCACTGTAGCTTCTGTTATTATTCGAAAGGGTTGGGGTTACCCAGGGAGCGTTGCATTCTAGAACTTTGTAGAACTTTCTTGATGATGTCACATTACACAATGCACCTTTAACTGATACAGGTGAAACTCGAAACATTTGAATATCATGCAAAAGTTCATTTATTTCAGTAATTTAAAACTTAAAAGGTGAAATAAATATATAGACTCATACATGCAGAGTGAGATATTTCAAGCCTTTATTTGTTATGCTTTTGATTATTAAGACTTACAGTTTATGAATTCATAATCTCAGAACATTTTAATTTGACATGAAATCAATAAAAAAGGGATTTTAAATACAGAAACATATCATGTAATTATATGAGTTTCACCTTTTAAAATGGATTGTTCAACTTTTGGGATATTTTGCTTATGTGCTTTCTGGTGGGGTGTTTGAAGGATACTTTTTTCATATATCTTCTTAAATATGCAATAATGCTGCAGCCAACCGTTTGTTTAGTTAGCTTAGCACAAAAGACTGGGAACAGAGGGAAACAGTTAGCCTGGGTATACAGATGCTGCAGTGGCATGCCCTTTGTCTAAGTGCAACCTTTTTAAGTATTTATTCACACCAGTGTATTCAACCTGTTCATGTAACTTCCACACTCGCCCTGAGGTCATACAAGGGACACTTTAGAGGCTTAGGCGCTGCTCTGATGTGACCTTAGTCCATAATTGAAGTATTTTTATTTTTATTATTATTATATTATTCTTTTTTTTATTACTACCGTTGAGGCAACCTACTAGTATATGAGACGCTGGCTTTGTTCTCATACGAAGGGTGGGCATGATGGCACGATTCAAAACTTCATTTCATCAGAGGGGCATTTTAGCTGCGTGTATGTGTGTCCTTATTCAGCCAACACTGACATTCACTCTAATATCTGGGGGCTTTCAGTATGCACACATGATCCTGACCCCAGTATGTCCACATTTGTATATACCTTTTTTTTTAAACTACCTGTATATCCAAGCAGCAATTATCAAACTATGTCTTTGATACATCATAAATATATAATAATATATAATACATCATTCATTATCAGTGACACGTTAGACACTTTTAAGCATGTTGCTTTAGTTGTTGCCATTTTGGGAAACCTTGTTTTGTAAAAAAAAGAAATGGAGAATACTGTCTGAATGTAATATTGCACTATTTAATCAATGTGCATTCTTATAAAGAGATGGGCCATATTCAATGATATATATATCCTCTGGCATCCCAATACTTAAGTGTTGTTGCTGGTTATGCACACACACACACACACACACACACACACACACACACACACACACACACACACACACACACACACACACACACACACACACGTGTCAGACTTATGCCCTTGGATTTCAATATTTCAGCAGAGCCTTGTGACATGACGTTATGACATTGTGGGGCACAATGATGTAACCGCTTATAGATTTTGAAATATGTGCTGCTTCAGCAGAGTGATGACTTACATGGAGAGAGAGAGGGAGGGAGAGAGAGAGAGAGAGAGAGAGAGATGAAGTGTGTACTGTGTGTCTGTGGGAAGGAGGGGGAGAGAGATAAAGAGAGAGAGAGAGAGAGAGAGAGAGAGAGAGAGAGATGAAGTGTGTACTGTTTGTCTGTGGAAAGGAGGGGGAGAGAGAGAGAGGGAGAGAGAGAGAGAGAGAGAGAGCGATGAAAGGAAGTGTGTGTACTGTGTGTCCTGTTTTGTATTGAGCGCCATGAGGAGAATTAACGCCGCTACTCCAAAGCAAAGGAGCTGTCAAGGTTAAACAGTAAAACAAGAATTTGAGTTCTAATCCGTTACAGTGTAAATCTGCCATTGATTTATACAGGAATGTCTTAAATAATGTTTCTCACAGTAGTGTCTTGTTATCTGTCATGCATGTTAAAGCAGGGGGGCAGGAGGCTTCAGTTTGCATCACAATGGTTTACATATGACATAAAGGCATAAAGGAAAATGGACCAGATTTTACTTTTATGTTTCTTCAAGGTCTACGCGACCTCAAGATTCTGTTGGAGCATTTGTTGTGTAACAAAAACAAAAGTACAATACAGCCAACTGTAGTACAGTATGTGTGCTATTAGGCTGTTTGAATAGCATTGCACACACTTAAAAAAAACATTGTGCTTTACATATAATTAAATCAAGAATCAGATATATAAGAAACCCAACATTAGTATTTAGAAGAGCACCCCCTCCTTCATTTCTTCTTTTTCTCAGTCCTGGTATAATCTGTTTGGTTTTTGTGGGAAAGGAAAATGTATTATCTTATTATATATGGCTGCCACAACACTGTCCGTATATTGATTTGAACAAACTGGCACAAACAACCAACTAGCTTCTTGTCCTTCAAGGCCACTGTAGCTTCTGCAAAAATGATCTGATATTACACACTGTACCTTTAAGAGTGATCCTTGTTTAAAGTTGAGGAAACAAAGACAACTTTTGTGTATTTATTTGTATAAAGCTGGAGTTTAGTTGTTCGTCGGATATCTTCTATATGGTTTTATTCAGTGTTTATATATTTGAACCTGCCATTTTGTACAATTCCCCCATGGTAGAGGATCTTGAGCAAGTATTAAAGATAACAGGGAGGTAATTTATTTTTATTTTAGTTTGTCAGAATAAACAGAGTATTATAGAGATCCCAGCTTCACAGCGTCTTTGCTACAAGTCTAAACACACAACAGAGAATCCACATGTTACAATGTCCTCAGTAAAGTCGTCCTATTTTGTTTTATATTTTAGCTTAGAAAGTTGTTTGCTCAGCGTGCGTGCTGTTTATAGCTCTGGCCTGATCACACACACTCACACACCTGGGAACGGGCTCACACTGGTTCTGCCAGTCAGCCACCGCTCCACGGGAACCTTTGAAGGGTTAACACTCTGTTCAAGGACAACTACACAACAGCCTGAGGCCTTGTAGAGTGCTGCGTGCCATGTTAAATAAAATGAAAAAAAAAAAAACGGAAAGATTATTATTTATATAATTTGTTATTTTCCCATCTGTTTCACTCTCTCTAGTCTCTCTCTCTCTTTTTCTCTCTCTCTCTCTCTCTCTCTCTCTCTCTCTCTCTCTCTCTGTGTCCCTTTTAAGTTTTCCTTTTTTTCTTGAGAATAACAAGCACTTTTTGGTCCATAAATATCGTATTTGTGCATCAGTGTAAGAACATATTTGTATTAATATAAGTTATGCATTTTTTGACATTTTTGACAAGTTGAAAATTATTAAAATTATTATTTCGTTCTGTTTTATTTTTTAAATATTCTTATTGAATTGTCAAATATATGTACGTTATACAATTAACAAAAGTGGCAAGATGCACTAAGTGATATACACAAACAGATGTACATATAAACGTGCATATACATACACATCATGAAATAAGACTACACAAATAAGTTCAAATTCAGGGAATCTAGGCCATTAACACTTGGATGCTGAATTAAATTGAAAATTATTATTTATATAAATTATTTCCCCATCTGTATCATTCTTTCTAGGCTCTCTCTTTCCCTATTTATTTTTTCCTTTATTTCCTGGGCATAAGAAGCCATCTTGGTGCTGAAAAAAACTGATTTTCTTCATCAGTGTGAATAACTTACTCATGTATTGACATTTTGAAAGTTGATCAATGTCGGATGTAATCTTTTATTTCCTCTCTCCCGAAGACTTTTTTCCAGAAGCGCTTTGCATTTCCCCAAGCTAAGCCCACAGTGTAAATATTTAATGGTTATAATGAGAGAAAAGAGCATCCAAAATGTAGTGCCAAAGCTGTAGCCCTTGTTTGGGTCGTAATACATTGGTTTTGTTTAAAGTGCTTTCCCCTTGTGGGACACTGCTGTGTGAACATATTGTCTCTGGCATTCTCTCAGGCTAAGTAACGTAGCTTCACACAAGTTGTTGAGCCTGCGATTATAGCTATATTCCACTGGGAGGGAGGGAGAGAGGGAGAGAGGGAGGGAGATGGAGGGAAGGGGGAGAGAGAGAGAGAGAAATAGAAAGAGAGAGATAGGGAGAGATACAGACAAAGAGAGAGAAAGAGAGAAAAAGAGAAAGAGAGAGAAAAAAGAGTGAGAGAGAGGGAGAGAGAGAGAAAAAAAAGAGAGAAAGATTTACAGAGTCATTTTTTCCAGTCTGTCCAAGATATCGTTTTATTTTTTTTATTTTTTAAAGTGCTGCAAGGAGACAAAGTATATTCAAGCCATAAGCCACGAGAAGCCGTACTTGACAGTGATTTTGGAAACAGCTTAGAGGCATTGTTAAGGGCTTCTCTTAAAGGAGCTCTCTCAAAAGCATAGGCCACAGTATATATTAGCTTTATGCCTTTGTATAATGGCGGCAATAAAAAAAAAAAAGAATGTCAATGTGCCATAAATTGTACATTTTAATGTGATTTCTGAAGTAAAAAAAAAAAAAACTATTTTACCCAATTGAGGGTTGCGAGGTACTTTGCAAGAACTTTAAACACACTCCATCAAAAGTAAGAGGAGAACCAGTGTTATGATTGCAACTCAATAGATGAGGGGCTACATGTATTGATCTGGCTGAGCCCTTAATGGCCATTGGAAAGATGTTTCACTGTTTTAAAAAGCCCCAACATCTTTTTGAAATGTCTATTTTTAATCGTGGATCTCGGAGTAGTCTCATAGCTTTCCCAGACTGCGGTCATTTATTTAAGCACACGCACACACATGCGCACACACACACAAACACACACACACACACACACACACACACACACACACACACACACACACACACTCGCAATGATTTATGGTAATGAAAAAAAATTGCGAGGCAAAGCTATGCTCTGTCCTTCGAGCTAGGTGTGTGATAAGAGAACTAATTAGAACAGAGAAAAAAAGTTGAGTATAACAAATTTAAATTAAATATAATGCAAGAATTATCAGAGGCATTGTAGGGGTTTGATCTGTATTTTGTGGTTTCAAACTTTGTCCAATTTATCTTGTATATGTCTCACAACAAAATCACACACACACACACTCACTCACTCACTCACTCACTCACTCACTCACTCACTCACTCACTCACTCACTCACTCACTCACTCACTCACTCACTCACTCACTCACTCACTCACTCACTCACACACACACACACACACACACAAAGTCTCCCACAATATGTAAATCACTTTCTTTTTTTTTAGAAATGCACTCTACTCTGGGAACTATAGACTTTTCATTGAGCAGGTAATTGAGAGAGAATGTATAGCCTCTTGTTCGTAATGATCTGCCCTGAGCATTGTCCTCAAATAACATCGTACCAGCTCTACTCTACTCCACTGCTTTTCCACTATCTGAAAGTATCTGGCTTTATCTACTTTTTTAAGATAATTATTTGGCATTTTCAAGCTTTATTTGATAGTACAGAGTTGACATAGGGGAGACAGAGAGAGGGTCGGATTTGGGTCGGATTTGAACCCGCGACCACTGCAACGAAGGCCGGAGCCGATATGGTACGTACTCAATCTACTATGGGGGGGAAACATTGAGATTAAAAAAATAAATGTAGGCACTTTTAGAATAAGGTGGAAAGAAAAAAAACTTGAAAGTTCAGGACATGCGGCAACGTTGGAAAGATGTTGACATATTTTGTACCTAAACAAGACATCCTCCAAGCTTTACGGCAGGCTCCAACTGTCAGGTTCATTTTGGGTATCACTGTTATTTCGTCTTAATTCACAGATTTTCTTTACACTTTATTCTCAAAGTGCATAATGAAAAACTTCCACCTCTCGTTTTTTTTACTAATACTTCGTAGCCCCTGCATTAAAATCTTGCCCCCGCACACCCAACACCACCAGCTGTTCTGCCAGTATTCCTAGGGCTACAAATACACACACACACACGCACACACACACACACACACACATACACACGTTTGCTGCTCCTCTCTTAAAGAACAGGACGCTCCCTTCACTTGTAGAGGGACAAACTTGGCAAACTGAGACGGATGGGCGACAGCTTTTTGTCCTGTCAGCATCTTTTGCTCTGGGCCTTTTCTCTCTCATTTCAATACATTGCCTTTTGCTGCCATGCTTCTAGCTCACTGTCTTATTGGCATGCAGTGTGCTAGGCCATGTCTTTAGGACGACCCGGTTGCCCATTTACTTACACAATTTGTCTGACATTATTGCCCTTCCCCTGATGCCGCGGGCTCTCCTGGCAAACACCAGACTATGATGTGCAGACGCGCATTAAAACAGAGTAATGGCTCTGCATTTATAGGAATAAAGTTTCTAACAGCCCCTCTCTTTTTTCTCTCTCAACGAGAGAACTATAAAAGCCATCTGGTGGTTGGTAGTGTCGGTGTGTGTGTGTGTGTGTGTGTGTGTGTGTGTGTGTGTGAGAGAGAGAGAGAGAATAAGGTGGATGAGTAAAAGTGAGTCAGTGAAGGTTGAAGCGATGGGGCTAAGCTTGTGAACAAAAAAAGCAAGTTAATGAGTTTGTGGGTTCTCAGGCACACTGCAAACATTCTAAATCTTAGTATATTGGTCCAATTTATAGTCAAAATATCTCATGACACTTAATGCAAGACACAGTCACCTAACAAGCAACATTTGAGTGAGAAATATGGATTAAAAGGCTGGCTTATATGACACATAATGTCTTCCCATTACTAGAAACAAATGCTCAATATGACTATTTATAGCGAACTTCAACATGTCAAGTAGGTGATTATCCTAAATTACAGTGTAATAAGACAATTTTTTTTAAACTAAATCCTTTACGTAACTTTTTTTTGTGTATCCCAACCGTATTAAAACACGACCAAGAGTCTGACAGTCACTTTGTCTAGATGGGGGGGGGGGCTAAGTCCCAGGTACATTTCAAAGGGATGATTTCCAAGTCTTACTCACATAAGCCCGGGGCAAGGTTAGAGTAGAAATGTCTCATCTTTACATTGGAATGTAATCCCAGCCGTATACCCAGCAGACTGGCTAATTAACTAGAAAAATACAGCTCGGAGCCAACTGCATGCTTGTCGTGTTAGCAATGCAGAGGCTGTGGAGAGGTGTGAGAGTGTGTTACTACACACACACACACACACACACACACACACACACACACACACACACACACACACACACACACACACACACACACACACACACTAAACAATGGCCTGGGGAGGGCAGAGCAACTAGAATATACTTTTACAGAGATACAATACATGCCCTGATGTGGATTTTGGCTACACCATTTTTTTTTTTTTTTGCTAAATAATGGATGTTAAATGTCACGTCAAAGGGCGTCCAGAGAATGAGGATTACTTGGTGTGGTAAAGACGTGAACGTGCCTTTCCCTTTAAAGGTGCAGTCAGTGATTCTGGAGAACGCTTGTTGTCAAAATCACTTTTTTGTTAAAATCAGTGAATATCTCCTCACTATCCATTACCTGTCTGTACTGTGTGTGCGTCGGGAAAAAAAATATCCAGTGTTAATACACAGCCTAGGATCTGTAAACGGAGCACATTGCTAGCTAATATGGCCACTTTGTTTACATACCCTTTGTTTACATAACAGTTTACAAAGCCTAGTCTGAGTATGAACACTACATTTTTTTAAGCACACACACACACAGTACGGACAGGTAGCGAATCCCGAGGAGATTTTCAATGATTTTGACAAAGTGATTTTTTTTTGCAACAAGCGTTCTCCAGAATCCCTGACTGCACCTTTAAACACTAAAACAGATGCACATTCGAATGCCAAGTAAAATAAACCCAGTGAATATATTTAATCAGACAGCTCAATAGAGACGGCAGCAAAACCAAGAGGCAACATGTCAGGGAGAATGAGGAATGCTTGTTTCAGCTGTGACACAAGTAGCGCTGGCACTGGTGTGAAACAAAAAGCTGCGTCGCTTCCAGAGAGTCCCTGTTCCAATGATAAGACTAGGCAGCTGTGGAAATACATGGGGGAACACAGGATTGTATGGTGCATTAAAAAAAGACTAACACACACACACACACACGCACGCACGCACACACACACACACACAGCTGTGCAGTGTGATAAGCTCTTAATTTCCACCAGGTATGAAACGCTCCTCAACCACAGAAGTAAAGCCTCTTAATGGTTAATTGATCATAACTTTAAATTAAGCTAATAACCTGTTACTATCCTGCATTTGATTGAATGTAAGGCCTGGACTTGGCAGACAAACATACTTGTATAAATACACAGGGAGGCAGTGCACTGAATTTTGTTGTACTGTCTCATGCAATGACAGTCAAATAATGTACCCATTTCTCCTGCACTGTCTCACCCTAAAGCCCAGTTCAGACCAAAGATTCGCCTTGCAACTGCTTGCGACGAGACGGTTTTAGAACGTCACGGGGGTAGAAATCGCAGCAGTGTGAACTGCTCGTTGCAGCCGTTGCAAGCCGTTGCAAGGCGTCGCAGAAGATTCAACATGTCAAATCGCAAGGTCCAGTTTTCGAACGTCTCAACCGTCTCGTCGCAAGGAGTTGCGAGTTGCAAGCTGTTGCAAGGCGAATCTTTGGTCTGAACTGGGCTTAAGAAGCAAAAAAAAAGCCATGTATGTTTACCGTCATATTTATGTCATGGCATACTGCCCATACTGCCTGGCCTAGGATTGTGATCAAAGTAGACTTCAGCCATTTCTCACTACTGTTCCTGCCCACCTCATCCACCTCTTTGCTGGGCTAGCTCTCTCTCCCATGACCCCCCCCCCCCCTCCCCCACCCACACACACACACACACATGCACGCACGCACACACCCACCCATCCACCCACCCGCACACACACCCCTGTCCCACTGGGGCCTCAATTAAAACCTGCTCTGATGTCTAGTAACTGACACAGACTCCATCACTTCCACCCATCCCTCCACAGACAGACACACACTGGCATTAAGATGTGGCAGGCAGAGTGCACTATTGATTTTCTTCTTCTTCGTCTGTTTTTTTTTAAATTTCTTGCGGTTGCTACACGTCGTCACTTACTTAGGCCCATCTTTGCAATGTTGGCGGAACTTGAGTGCAATAGTCACTTTACCACATTGTGTGCGCGGTCTAAATTTTTAATTAGCTTTTAAAACAAGAGGGGGCTAGGCACCGGCTAAATGTTTAAGAGGGAATCATCAGTGACAGCTATCACTAGCAAAAACACACTATCGGGGCGAGTTGATAATGCCAAGCACAGGAGCGTGGAGACTATAGAGTGACAAGGACAAATTGGAATGAAAGGGCTTAATAGCCATTTAAAAGCAAAGTGTGTATACTATGCATTGATTCTGCTGAGCAAACCCAAACTTCATTTGTCGACCTGAACTACAATTGGCTCCTCTAAAAGCATTGTTAATTAGTTTGTTCCAGGAGCTTGGAGGCAATCGTAATTAGCTGAACATATTGTCTTCTAAACAAGCTGCAATGGCAAACCGTTACCTATATACACTTAGAGCATTATTAGCTTTATGCTTTATTTCGACCACGATAAATGTTATTCCAATATTTAATCACGTTTAATTTTTTCCAGTATTTTTTTCAATACTCTTCTTAATCGCTTATATCAACTAAACTTTCCATAATCATTTGCAGCACTATTCTGAAGGTTATTAAATAAGGATTTGTTCATATATTGTTAACTGTCTGATTTATAATACACACACACACACACACACACACACACACACACACAAACAGTTATTGCCGAAACAACTCCTTGTGTTACATCATCAGCATAGTGCAAAGTGGGTGAGAAGAAATATCAACCCGGATATATAACTTTAACGATGTTGTGACACTTATTACTGAACTCGGCCATTCAAGTGTTCATTTAAGTCACACACACACACACACACACACACACACACACACACACACACACACACACACGCACACGCACACGCACACTCTTATCCTTTTACAAAAACACCATATAACATTCATTGTTGATTCTGTCTGATAACAACGATCAAGTGTGTTTATGAAGCAACACAAATCCACAGTAAAAGTTGCTTCTAACATGACAATCTCATTTTCAAATCCAAAATGGCAGGATGTATAAAGTATATTTAACCTTACATCACAAAGTTATGCAAGTTCCATCCTAAACAGTAAAAAAAAAAATATATATATCCCGGACCTCTTCAAAGAGCGTAACTTCTTAGTATGCTTCTCCCACTGCAGTATTACTAGGAGAATATATAATGACAGATTTCTTTAAAAAGACATGGCTCTGTATGTCTTTGCCTAGGGCTCTCATTATAAAACAGCATTTCTCATTTCCCTACGCTGCCATCTTTGAGTGACTAGCGGAGAGAGATAGATGAATAATCTTAAAGCTCTCCAGTTAAAGGCCGAACTCGGGCTATAGTGCATGGTTGGCTATTTTTCTGAATCTCAAGAACAAACAAATAACAACATACTCTTAATGTGATTACACCAGAACAAGCTCAGTTTGAGTGCAAATAAATGCAAACACTGCTGAAACTACAGTAGAGTTCAAAGGTCATTGCTAACCCATTTGAAGCAGAGAGATGGTGCTTTCCCATTGCATGGTACTAGTTCTATGCTACTCTATCCTACTCTACTCTAATCAGGTATTTTCCTGGAGGTCGTTTCTACATTATAAGATAGCAGCCGACCAATAGAAGTACCATTTTTGCGTAGCTGGTTGGTATAGCGGCAAACGTTAAGCGCCTTTCTACTCAGTCGTCATCAGGGATATTTTTCGCACATTTTGATTTTGGAAGACATTACTTCAGGTCCTTTACCACTCCAAGTTATGTCCCGTCGTATTGATTTATTAATTTTTTTCAACATGCGTAAGTGCTCCGCTATCTATTCAGAGAGTTGCTGGTAGACTCCATGGACCTATAAAGAAAAGGACAGCGGATTGAAGACATGGCGGCCATTCATTCGATTCATATGAAAACATTAAGGATAGACTTTCTTCGGCATCATGGGAGCCAGCCCCTCCCTAGCACATGACGTGCAGTGTAGGTTTTCTCTAGCATTGTAAGCTAGAAGTCAAAGGCCCCACCCCTCCTCGGGGCTAACGGCTAAAACTGAAAATAAAACGGCTAAATAAACGCTTGAGGTGGCGTTTTGAAACGAGAAAACTTTCATTGCACATGGTCTATAGATAAGTATGAGCCTATGATTGATATCCAGGAACATTTTGTGGAGACACATTCCTGTTTCCTGCTTGTATTGGAGTGAATGGGGATGTCCGCTTCCGGGCCTCATGAGAATGAGCGGAGACAGAAAGCTCATAAACTGAGACTTCTACAGTAGATTGGCTGTGTGCTGTGCAGGATAGGGTGCCACCCACTGATGATGCAACACTATCTGACCAATCACTGGTACCTACTTTTTTTTGGAACGTCTACAGAGTTGGTACCAAAAAAGTATAGTTACTTAGTTAAAGTAGATAAATCCAGGTTGCTCTGGTGGCGTAATACTCCTCCATAGTGGATGAACGGGTAGGGTTGAGATATGTTTGATGGACACCTTAGAGGTGGACGATAAAAACGTTTAGTAACTGAAACAAATTCAAAGTGAGGGGCGACTGTGTCTCAGTTGGTAGAGCGGGCCGGCTGATGATCAAAGGGTTGGAGGTTCGATCCCCGCCCTGCCACCTGTGTCATGGTTGTTGTGTCCTTGGGCAAGACACTTCACCCACCTTGCCTCGTGTGAATGTCGATAGTTAGCCTGCTATCGGTGTATGAATGTGTGTGTGAATGGTAACGTGGGAAAGGAAAACAGGTCTCCCTTGAAAAAGAGTCTTCGGTCTCAATGGGATTTACCTGTATAAATAAAGGTTAAAAAAAAAAGTAATTTGTTGTCAATGTAATCCTAATATTCATGCTCATGTTTTTCATTCTGGTCTATAATCCATATCCTCTCAAACCGAAGGCCATATCATCTCTGTTTTGCACTGTACGTTGTTACAGCTACTGCCAATCTCTTTCTACAGTGCTACTCACAACCTGCATAATGTCGTTTAAATCACATATGTCTGCGGCGAGCCCTGTTTGCTCTGGTTGAGGTAGTATGCATCAATCACTGCACCAGTGTTGTGTGGATTTGATTTAAGTGTGAGCTCCTGTTTTGTCTCAATGGGTTTTATATCTCGTTCACTTTATTGGTTCTTCCCTTCCCTGCCCTTGTATTGTCTGAATGAATGTCTTTATCACTACCACCACGAGACTCATGTATATACACATATATTTATATAAGCTTATTTTAAGAGTCCTGCATTTGGCCTTTGCTGTGCTTCTTTTTTTTTTTTTTTTTTTAACCTTTATTTATACAGGTAAATCCCATTGAGACCGAAGACTCTTTTGCAAGGGAGACCTGTTTTCCTTTCCCACGTTACCATTCACACACACATTCATACACCGATAGCAGGCTAACTATCGACATTCACACAAGGCAAGGTGGGTTAAGTGTCTTGCCCAAGGACACAACAACTATGACACAAGTGGCAGGGCAGGGATCGAACCTCCAACCCTTTGATCATCGGCCGACCCGCTCTACCACCTGTTCATGGGCTGCTCGATTATGGCAATAATCATGAACGGGATTACTTTGATTGATATTGAGATCATGATTATGTAATACAATTATTACATTAAATTTGGAAACATCATGCATTAAGTACATTTAAGTTTTAAATTTTTTAGAAAATCTGTCTTTTTTTACAGTGGATTTCATTGATTTTGATATAGTTCAACTGCTAAAAATCTAAAATAACTAAAAACAGCTGTCTCAAAGCCTTGTCCTGATTTAAAAACATTATTTTGTAAAAGTCATTTATCTATATCTATTCTATATTTTAACAACTGTTGGAAATCCAGATTGTAATTGCTATTCAAACTCAATGAATTGCACAGCCAGCCCTACTCTCTACTCTCTATTCTCCAGAGCTGTATAGGCCCTCGAGCAGGGATTAACCCCACCGCTGCAGCTCAACCCCTGGGCTAGCCCCCGGTCCAACCAGCTCTGCTGTGATCTGCCCTGGTCCCCACTCTCTCTTCCTTTCATTTTCACAACCAGGCAGAATAAGGCCCAGCTATCCCCCCTAACAATTACATTACACGTAAAGGCTCCATTGGAATTTGAGTTTTCGCTTATCCCTCTCTCAAGTTACCACACTCCAGAGGGGGTCAGAGCGCAGGGTCAGCAATAGTACAGCGCCCCTGGAGCAGTTTTGGGGTTAAGGACACAATGGTAGAGATGGTGGGCACCATATATGTAATAGCAGCCACCACTAGTTTTGCTACTAACACCCCCTGTCTGGTGCCGGGGATCCAACCAGCGGTTGGATCTCCAGCACCAGACAGGTAACCACCTCCATGGTTACTGGGAGGAGGAACCAGAGACCTCATGGTTACTGGGAGGAGGAACCAGATACCTCATGGTTACTGGGAGGATGAACCAGACACCTCATGGTTACTGGGAGGAACCAGAGACCTCATGGTTACTGGGAGGAGGAACCAGAGACCTCATGGTTACTGGGAGGAGGAACCAGAGACCTCATGGTTAATGGGAGGAGGAACCAGAGACCTCATGGTTACTGGGAGGAGGAACCAGATACCTCATGGTTACTGGGAGGAACCAGATACCTCATGGTTACTGGGAGGAACCAGAGACCTCATGGTTATTGGGAGGAGGAACCAGAGACTTCATGGTTATTGGGAGGAACCACATACCTCATGGTTACTGGGAGGAGGAATCAGAGACCTCACGGTTACTTACTGGCCCCTCTTTCCTCTACTCCATCCTTCCAGAATATGCCTAAGGACCCTCAGTGGACTTCCCCTGCCCTGATTGGATATCAAACCCTGGTTTCCCCCATAGCAAAGTCAGTGGTGTAACCTATCCAGCTGCCGTTACTATGAGAGAGAAAAAAACTAATTGACTCTTCCTCCGCTCCTCTTCATCCCTACAGCTTGTCTACAATCATTCTTGAGGCTCGAAGCTCTCCCTCTGTCAGGGGACATTACACTCCTTTGGTCACAGCTTAAGAAGGGGCCTAGCTGCTTTCCCTTCTAGGCAAAAAAGGTAAAACTGGGCTGACAGTTCTAGAGAGAGATGGATAGAGAGAATGGGGGGTGGGAAAGAGAGAAACAGAGAGAGATAGAGAGGGGAGGGAGGGAGAGAGAGAGAGAGAGAGAGAGAGAATAAAGCAGCTTTGATGTCAACCACTGTCTCCACACGTATATCAGAAACCAAGATGACAGGCAAGGGAGTCTTAGGAAGCACTTTACTCCAACCAAAGGTGCCGCGGAGAGAAAACACTCAGGGCTTGTAAAAGATCCTTGCAAATCTTATGCTCTCACATTCACTGAAGCCCCCCCCCCTCCCCCCCCCTCACACACATACACACACACACACACACACACACACACACACACACACACACACACACCCAAACAATACCTAAGCGTAGTGTCCCCACACTATAGTGTCTTTGAGGGACTGAGGGAGTCTCATTCCTCAGTGGTGATGTGCCCTGTGTTACGGGCTCCATATGGCTAGTGGTGTTTTATCATACTCCTGCCTGGCCCCGTTAAAATATCTATTTTTACCTTATAGCACGTCTGCTGCTATTGCGGACGGCAAATGAAACACAAAACACTATAGGGAGAGGCACCACATAGAAGAAGTAATAGCTGAGGACATGTGTGGTCCATATAAAGCTATGAAAAACAAACATTCATTTGAGGGTATATTTGTAGCTATAGTTGTAGCTACTGTTAGCACATGTTCGTTGTACATACATGTTTAAAGGCAATTGAAAGTGCACACACACAAACAGTGAGAGAGAAACACACACACACACAAATACACACACAGACACACACACACACACACACACACACACACACACACACACACACACACACACACACACACACACACACACACACAACTGACGAGGACAGATAATAAAACAAAAGGCTGCAATTTGGAGCACCACAAACAATATAAGAAGTAATATGAGGTGTGGTCAATATAAGCTATAAAAAAAACACTGCAAACATTAATTGTGGGTATATTTGTAGCCACTGTTAGCACATTTCGGTTGTGTATATATAAATGTTTAAAGGCATTTGATAGTGCCTCAACAAGAAAAAAACTGCAAGTTGAAGCACCGCATATAATAAGTAATAGCAGAGGATAGGCTCCAGGTCTGGTCGATATGAGCTATGAAAAACAAACATTAATTTTGGGGTATATTTGTAGCCACCGTTAGAACATTTTAGTTGTATATATAAATGTTTAAAGACATTTGATTAGTGCTCGACAACAAATAAAGCTACTAGGGATGGTTGGCCACAATAATGCATTCCATTATATGTGCTATCTAATAGACTAGCATTTAATTAAGCAATAGCACATGAGAGGGAGCATGTTGTCGCTCTATATCAGCGCTGCTTTGATTCGGTCGTAGGTACATTTTTATATGACGAAAATGAACGATACAGATATGAAAATAGTCATTGTGGAGTTGGGGATTTCACAATTTAATAGGGAAATGGATTTATGGAAAACACTTGCAGGAAACTTTAACCTCTGTAGCTTTATTGACACACTTAAAACTTATAGAATCCTATTAAGAAAAAAAACGCTGCAAAAACACATTTTGCATGCAGTTTAAATGTGCTTAAACGTGCAGAATTGCCTCATGACTCCACGCTTTATTGTGGTAGTAAATTATATGAAGTATAAATTAAGTAAGGACGTAAATACAGACAAGAGTGGGTGGCATTCATTTCTGTTTTTATGATTGTCTTGTTTCACTCTCTATCTAATCATGTCAGCTCTTCAATTAGACAAGCTAGCTAACAAAGTCTTTGGCAGATTTCAAAATAAGACAGAATTCATACATATTTAGCTTGCTGTAATTTATGTTATGGTGATAAAATAATACTTTTGACATTTCAAATGACTGATACACATACAAAATGTATTATAGTATTTTATTGACACACATCAAACACATAGAATCCAATAGAAATTGAAATTCACGAATGCTGCATGCAAATTAGATGTGCATCATTTCATTTCTACTCCAGGCTTAGTAAATGATGCTAGTAAATTATATAACAACTAATTAAAACATCTACTGTATCTATAGTGTTGTTGTCTTCTCATATTATGATATATGTATTATGGGGCAACCGTGGCTCACGTGGTTAAGCGGGTTGGTCCAAGGGTTGGCGGTTCGATCCCCGCTCTGCCACCAGTGTCATGGTTGTTGTGTCCTTGGGCAAGACACCCACCTTGCCTCGTGTGAATGTGTATGACTGCTGTATGTCGGAGGGGCCGTAGGCGCTGAATGGCAGCCACGCTTCCGTCAGTCTGCCCCAGGGCAGCTGTGGCTACTATGGTAGTTTACCACCACCAGTATGACTGTGTGTGAATGAATGGAACCTGGAACCCTGTAAAGCGTCTTTGAGTGCCTTGAAAAGCGCTATATAAATCCAATCCATTATTAGTAAACATGTCTGTATTAGATGAGGGGGGTTATGCTCTGGTTCTTATGAAACAATCCGTTTTTTGAACCAATCAAGTCAGTTCTCTGCCCGAACGTATTATAACAACAATGGCCGCGTTTCCCAGAATCGATCGTTCTTTGGGGCCAAAGAAGGGTCGAAAGAAGGGTTCGCCAAAGAACGAGCGTTAAGATACGGGTGTTTCCCAGATGCCATCTTAAGTGCCTTCTTTGGAGAACGCGTAAGTTGAAGCGAAAGAAGCTCTTTGGTGGGAGCTGTCCACCGCGGTCGTGCTGAAACTGAATAAATCGATGCCAGGCGAATCGATCACCCACCTCTTTATCAGCGCATAAGTCACACACAGCGCCCCGTGGTCTCCCCCACACAGGTGGAATTAGGCTACGCATGTAGGCTAACGTGTGTGTGGGTGCGGGTGTGTGTGGCAACAAGTGTATCAAAGTAGTAATCAAGCCCATTAGCGCATATATACCCCGTGGATATAGGCACACACATGTGATGTGAGAATGGAAGAAAGCGGCAGCAAAATAAACAAGCGGGCACCGTCGTTTACCGCGGAGGAGTTGGGCGTCTTAGTGGACGAGGTCTGGCAGCACCGGGCAGTTTAATTCGGGGGAACAAGGGGCAAAAAGAACATCACGGTGAAGAACCGTGTTAGGCAGGCCATAGCCGAAAATATGTCCCCCTCCAGCCCATGTGGCCTGCGTGACTGGCGTGCTGTGAGGAAGAAGTGGCAGGAGTTCCAGAACCAAACAAAAAGGAAGAGTGAGAAGGTTTCACTAATCAATCTCCCTTCTTTGCAGGTGATGCAGACGCAGTAAAGACAGCGCGGAGTAACCCCTCCCCCATATGGTTTCAATAAACTATTTTGGTTTCTTTTCAACCATGTATTGTGTGGATCATTTTGCATTGAAATGAGGGTGTCAAACCTAGCAACAAAAAGTCCCAGGCAATTTGTAATGTATCTAAGCGTAGGTTAATGACGTGTGCGTATTGTGCGCCCTTTCAACAGCATTCCAGTGCCAGACTTTCAGGTAAAGCACCCGGACAGTGCAGCAATAATCATAGTGTGCAGGACGTTACATGTAGCCTACATCTGCTGGTTCTGTTTATTTATTTCAGCCTTCAGGCCTGAGAGTTGATATGGGTGATGTGTGGTGGTTGTGGGTTTATGGTTTAGTGCTTGGTGCTTGGTGACTGGTGGTGAAGAGGTAGGGGCTGCGGGTTGTTGGACCGGGCTGAAGGCAAAATTGCAGCGGGTTGCTCTGGATGTGTGGAGACACCAGAGTGATCAGCCGTTGGATCTCCGCACGGGGCAGCCGGTACTTTGCCTGGACGGCCCGGTCTGATAGCACGTCCAGTGGGGAGAAGTGCCGACGCACGTATGCATTTATGTAAACCGTCTGGCTTCGCGCACGGCGAGGCTGTTGGTTCGCAGCGAGAAGGTGTTGTATTGCAGCCATGGTTTCTCACACGCGCGGACTTTGGCAACGCCTTTAACAGGTGGAGCCTCTCTGAATGAGGTTCAGCTGAGTTCAATTAAATCTGTTTCTTTGATATCTGTGAAATGCCACAGGGTTGTTGATGTTTTTTTTGTATGTGTAGTAGTAACTCACATGTGTGTGGAAAACGTAAACGTCTAATTCATTAAAACATTTTTTTTCTCTACTATTAGTCTATGTTTCTTGCGCCAGTGGTCCGCATTGAGCATTGTTTTATTATTTCGAAAAGTGGAGGAAATACATTTCCCTGACGCGGCATGATCACTGACGATTTGGTCGCTAAGAAAGGTTGAAAGAGTGGGTCAGCTCCGTCTTTCAGTTCCATCTTAGTGAAAGTACTACTTTCGCTAAGAACGAATCTGGGAAACGCATTCTTCTTTCACAGCGTTCTTAAGAGCGCTCCAAAGTAGTACTTTGCCCAAAGAGGCTCTTAACGATTCTGGGAAACGCGGCCAATGACTGTTGCCATGGACACTGTTTAATGTGTCTACGCCCACAGAGTCCTGTCAAACGGTCTAGACAGTAAAACAAATACTTTTTTTTTAAACTAAGTTTTCTTATATTTATGAACATTTATTTTAAATATGATTTTTTGTCAAAGTTTATTGAGACACTCATGTTTAATACCATATCTTGATTTGAACTATTTAACCCCAGGTGTGTAGAGGCTTTAATGTGTATTCTAATGTGCGCCACCTATTCAAATATCTCAAAAAATGCCACACCAGTAAAAGCTATAGTTTTGCCCTTGTTTTGGTTGAGCTGCTGTGAAGTGTTGCAGACTGTCGGTAATGTGACAGTGCGACCCAAAGCACTCCATCCTTTGCCCGGCAGCGCACAGGGGGGGGGAGGAGGGGGGGGGGGGGGGGGCACAGGAGAGGATAGGTAAACAGAGCCATTAGAGACAAATCTATTTCTGAGGAAAAACAAAATCACATCATCAAACAAGTGAAAAAGAAAAATATGATCCCCGCAAGGCCTTTGGGGGCCCCGGCCTTATATATATATATATAGCGATGATAGCCCCGACGATGGCATTTGTCTTTATCAGTCTGCCTTGAGGGAGGTAGCGAGAGAATGCGAGAGAGAGAGAGAGAGGTGGGAAGGGGTGAGAGAATGGAAAAAGACAATGCGAGAAAAAAAAAATTGGAAAAAAAATAGCGTGCCATCTTCTTTACCCATCACAAAGAGAGACATATGTGTAACTATTTCGGCTTTATGATGCGTGTACAGACCCTATATGATTATCCCTCTATCATACATGTTATTTGTGGATACGCTGTTGCTACGACGGCGTGGCGATGAGATAGGCATTCTTTTAAACGTAACATAGTGAAGAAGGGTCTCGGAGGACAGCGCGACCAAAAGTATCATCCGTCATGTCCCGGCCCCCGGGAGGCACACGCAGCTTCATCACAATGACAAGATTGACTTTCCAGATCTTTATCCTTTTCTCTGTGACATTTGTGTTGTTTATCCTGGTTTGCGGTATAGTGCGACCGGAGATTGAGTATGAACAGGGGGGAGGGGGGGGGGGGGCTTGTGTGTTGGGACACACTCTTGAAATAGACTTATATATGGTTTAAAAAGACCGTAAAATGAGGTTGTATTAATTATGTTAAATAAATATCATGTAATAATACATTTAGATTTGCCTCAGCGAGAATTGACTGTATTTTATATTGGAGGCAGTGATTATTTTGAATATTTCAGTAACAGTTGACCAATTATAAGTGTTATTACAAGAAGCCTGAAGTAGCATTAACAATACTTTGAGCCTACAGCCACGCTAGCAGCTTTGTGGGGCTGCACTCAAAGACAACTGCACTTTTGCCTAAATCCTTAAAGACTTACTTCACCGGTTGGAATATGAAGGCGTATTGAACTCTGAGGTCCTATGTAGTATAAATGTGCAAAACAAATTGAAATCGGATCATCCTAGCCTGAGAAAAGGCAGACAGAGTGTTTTATGGTCTCACTGTCTAACCCTACATTTTCCTTCTTGTGACATCACAGTAAGGGTCAGGATTAACAGGACAGCTGGGCCAAGGGAAGACTGAGGGAAGAAAAACCTAATTCATTATATTATAATAGTGATTTTATAATGATAGAACGCTGGTTCCGTATGGGTGAAGTATTCCTTTAAGTCACCATGCCAGGACATACCTTGGACATTTTTTAGCAATCTATCCAATACTTGTTGAGACTTTTTACTCAAAAGGACAAATATGAACCTCATGTTGATGCAAGAAGGAATGTCAATGGATCACACATGTCATTGAGCTTTAGAACTCTGTGGACATTGAATATCTGAACAAACTTCCATGGCAATCCTTCAAATAGCTATTGATGTAGAATATCAGTCTGAACCAAAAAGACATAACGACATCCATCCAATAGGGGTTGATTTTTTTCTTAATAAAGGTAAATCCCACGTTACCATTCACACACACATTCATACACCGATAGCAGGCTAACTATCGACATTCACACAAGGCAAGGTGGGTGAAGTGTCTTGCCCAAGGACACAACAACCATGACACAGGTGGCAGGGCGGGAATCGAACCACCAACCCTTCGATCATTGGCCGACCCGCTCTACCACCTGAGCCACAGTCGCCCTAGAGACAGAAGGACAATCCCATCCTTAAATCAAGGTCTTCAAGCTCTGCATAACAAAGACTAAACAGGTTTTTTACATAACCCTTTTTTCATATAATCATTGAGTTCATGTCCCATCTCCTGTTCCCCTTAGTACTGTGTTTGGCGGGACAAATCAGGGACACATTTATTCCTCAGTTCCTTCCAAACGGGGGCTGGATTTCCATCTGAGGATCCCTCACGTCCAACCAAAAGCCTCTATTTGCCCTCCATATTGGCCAGAGCCTGTATTATACCCCCTCTCTCTCTCTCTCTCTCTCTCTCTCTCTCTCTCTCTCTCTCTCCCTCTCCCTCTCCCTCTCCCTCTCTGTCTCTCTTTCTCTCTCTCTCTCTCTGTGCCTAGTGCCAGGTCCTTACAGATGCTTCATCAATTCCCTCTTTCCAATGCCAGTCATTTTTTTCATTATTATCTTCCCAGAGCGGGCACACTCTCTCTCTCTATTCTCTGAAGGCTGAGACCCCTGTTTGTGGTATAGCCAGACCAAATGCTATTTAGTGGCCGTGCCGTTTTTTTATCCCTTTCTTGTCCCTCTGTTAGGTTTGACAGACCCCAGGGGAAATTTGCTTTGTGTCTATGATATCCCTCGTGTCCTGCTGACCAGTTTAAAAAAAAAATATGTCCTGGTCAGTTTGTAGTCAAGCCAAGATACTGTCACTCATCCTGACAGCTAATTGACTCCAGTATGTCATTGTAAAACGTAAGATAAGGTATAAGCTGGTGAATAAGGGCGACATTTGTAACTTATAGATAACGTTGCGAAACTTTACGAGTTGATTTACTTCTCCAGAAATGTTTGAATACATGTGTGGATTTGTAAATATTTAACTAATTACGCGTACATTTGCATGTATTTGAAAAAAAGAGAAGAATGAAGTTGTTGGATGAAGCCAGTTAAAATCGCTATTTCATTTGTACAACATATTTTTTTGAAACATTATTTTGAAAATCTAGATGTTGTTGAAGCCAGAGTTCAAATCATTTCATGTAATTCTCATTTTACTCCATAGTTTTTTTTAGGACAGATTTTTTCAATGCAGCCTATTTTTATACATCATTTTATAAATCAAAAAATTACTATAGGGGAGAGTGGCCTAAGTTGTGCAACTTTTCACTCAAAGTGACTTTTCTTCCACGGTTTTCTAGAAACAAGGGGTGGCACAACTTCCAAAATGCACAACTTAGGCCACTCTCCTCTACTATACTGTAGCTACTGTTCCAAAAAATATTTTTGTCATGGTTTGTAAGATGTTGTTTTTCACGTATTATACTACTAAATACTGAACTTCTCTTTCCTATTTGGAGTGCAATAATACACATTTAACTGCTATTCAATGCTAAATCAATCACATCAGAACTTGTAGGACATCTGAGTAATGTGTAGCAGCAGGCAGGGGGTGGGATAGTTAGCGCCAACACACTCCTAACGCTTCGCCAAAGCTGTTTGAGTGAAACCACAAGACAGACGTGTGCGACTGGTTAGCTATATGTACCATCTGTTGTTCAGTCAATGACTCAAAGTGTCTTAATTGGAAACTAGCAAAGATAGAAGCTCACATATAGCATCTATTGAGCCCTACTGTGTCTTACCCTGCGTTCCGAATCGCATACTTTCTACTATTTAGTATGCCAGAAAACAGATTTAGGATGTCCCAATACATGCACGTCAATTGTAGTATGCTGAAAATACATAAATGTCCCACTAACTCCAAAGGCATTTTGGAGTATTCGTCTTTATTCTTGACATTTCTCGACACAATGAAAATAAATCTTCCTTATCTGATTTTTTTTCTCTCCTGTGGCCCTAAAACTCTTCTGTACTTTAGTATGTAGTGTAGTAAAAAGAAAAAAAAGTATGTGATTTGGAACGCATGGTTAGAGTCAAACCTGATGCCGATTAGTAGGTCGAGAGACTGGATAATTCTGGATTTTTTTATGATGATTAACTCTTACGGCATCTTGAAACCTGGTCTGAAATAGTAACAATTAAAGATGGATATCAAAATAGGGTGTTTCAATACATATTTACAAAAAATCTGATTGAAAATAATTATTCCTAAATATTATAAAAACATAGTTAAAAAATTCAGCTTTTTTTTAAAGCGTAGAGTAGAGTAGACCATTTCTCAGTCTCCTTGGCAACATTCATTGTTTTTATAGAACATTCGGGGAAGAGAGCTGCCGTGATTGGATCATAATACTTACTGTGTCATAAGGACCAGAGCATAGCCCGACTCATCTAAACCAAAATCCTGTAACTTGTATCAAACTTAAATGATCATATCTTTAATTTGGATTGATAAATATGCATAATAACTCTTTTCAGGTGCTTACTATCATACAACTAACTCCCCGAAATTACTGTACATAGTTAGAACGCTATTGTGGGTTTGGGTTAACAGGGGCTTTATAACAGCAAAACTGTCTTATGGTGAAATAATGGTGATGGATACAGTAGTGGCAGTAGTGGTCTTATTTTAGCTGTGTGAGAGTGAATAATGAGTCCCTCTGTGTGCCCTTTGCCTAGTGAGGGCGGGGCGGGGGCACTGAACATACAAGACTGGTCAGGGAATGTTCTCAGTATACATTTTTGATGATCTTAAGATGTCCTAATCATTATAAGACATTGTGTTGGTGGTGATATTATGTGTACGGTTGTAAAGGCTTAATCGACACACTAATTAAAACAAAAGAGCAACAAATATACAAGTCTTATTTTAGCTGTGTGCTGGTGAATAATGAGTCCCTGTGTGTATCTCTGCTTCAGGTCAGAACATGGCCTTCCCGCCCGTGGCCCTGTGGGTGACTGTGGGTCTGTCTGTCTGTCTGCTGGTGCTGCTGATAGCACTCGCTGCTGTCTGCAGACGCAAGATCAAGGAGAGCTGTGAAGAGGCACGGAGGGAAGGTATGGTAAAAGGGAGTGTGTGTGTGTGTGTGTGTGTGTGTGTGTGTGTGTGTGTGTGTGTGTGTGTGTGTGTGTGTGTGTGTGTGTGTGTGTGTGTGTGTGTGTGTGTGTGTGAGGGGGTGGGGCATTCTACAAGGGTCAGTGTGTGTTCTCAAGGGGTCTACAATGCATTTACAAAATGTTATGTTCAAAGTAAAAAAATACACAATTTTATTTTTGCAACGGTCTGATTCCAATATCTGGGTTTTGGAAATCCGACGATAAGGTTACTGTCCGATATCAAAAAGATAATTATAAAACATGTTTGTTCGTGGTCATTTTTTTTGTATAATGTTATACTGGCTTGAGCAACAGTAGAATAACCTTTTCATCAATTCTGAAAATGCGGAACCTAGGACCAAGTTATTATATTTCAAAACTAAATATATATTTTTGCAAATAGCTGCAAATACAAGTGCTTTAATCAGTGGGTCACATGCTCAATCAGCATTATTGTAATCACTCTTTAATAGATAGTAACTTAACAGATCATTGAGGAGATGGAAATCTTACAGAGTACAAAATTAAGGTAACGTGAATATCAAGTATGAATCAACAGTGTTTCATTTTGAGCTAAATGCAAAAAAAAGATACATTAAATAATTTTCTCTTTCTTTTTCTTGCACTGTATCAGCCTACTGCACCAAACCCAGTTCAAGGGCCCTAGCTGTTGAATAATGCATGCTAACCTATCGTGCTCTCAGGACCTTTCCAAGCCCTTTTCTCAGGGCCCTTCATTAACATGCAGAGTGACTCCTTAAAAACCCCCTTCACACAGCAGGGCCAGCAGATGAGGGGGCATAATTGCGACGTGTTCGAGTGAAAGCCAGTGATGAGATGTTATAACCTAGCTCAAGGAACTTGATTAAAAATCCAGAGGGAGTTCTTGTGCTTAATACGTTATAGGCAGAGATCTTGAATGGTGGGACACGTAGACGAACATCATTACTAGGCTTCGGTCATTAGCGTAGTAGCAGAAATAGCTAAGGCCATCGCCACAAGTGCAAAAAGCGCAAAAAAAAAAAAAAAAAAAAAAGTTTTGAAAATGAGAAGAAAAAAATGATATAGCGCATATAGTCCAATGCCACCAGCTCTGTTGTAATGAGATGTGCCCAGAATAGAGAGAGACATTTCAATAAAAGGTCAAGCCGAGTGTCCCTGCACCATCCAAAGGCCCAGAGAGGCTTTAAAAATAAATATGGAATTGACACAGTAGACTCAGAAAGAGAAAGAGTAAATAGATCCACCATTGAAACATATGAGAATCAAATGAAATGGAAAAAGAAAACATATATATATATAATGTAGTTCAGTTCTTCCCAAGGGCGGGTAAGGGCCTAGGGTTGCATGGCCTTTTTTTTGTCCTTCAGTAAAGGCTGGATGAGGAGTTATTTTTGCCCCTAGCAGGAGCACCGAAGGCGGGATTGATAATGCGATACGCCGTCCGCCCTTTATTGAAATGTTAAGTCGTATTCTGTCGCCCCTGCGTGTTGTGTGTGGGTGTGTGTGTGTGTGTGTGTGTCTGTGTGTGTGTGTGTGTGTGTGTGTGTGTGTGTGTGTGTGTGTGTGTGTGTGTGTGTGTGTGTGTGTGAGTGTGTGAGTGTGTGAGTGAGTGAGTGAGTGAGTGAGTGAGTGAGTGAGTGAGTGAGTGAGTGAGTGAGTGAGTGACTGAGTGAGTGACTGAGTGAGTGACTGAGTGAGTGACTGAGTGAGTGACTGAGTGACTGAGTGTGTGTGTGTGTCCATACTCTTCAGTATGTTGGTGTATTTTTTTCTTCCTGAGCACAAACTTGAAAGGGTATGGGACGCAGACTTATTGACATATCATATTGTGCCGACTCTTATACTCCTGATGGGACGATACTGTTTGAATACAGATGTGGAAGAATGTATAAAATAGGATTTTTCTATGAACATATCTGGAGATGCAAGAAGAGGGCAGGGAAAGCAAAGGAGTGCAAAAGTAATTGTGGTTTTTCTTGTCTTTTAAAGCTGTAGTGCGTAACTTTTTTCATATAGATGAATGTTTGTTACTTTCAAGCCATCGCCAAATGAGTTGACATAAAACTTGATTAAGCCTATCAGCTCCACAAAAAAACTCTCTCTGTATTTCTCAGCATGGCAGCATTTACAAACTGGTGTCCCCCCCCCCCCCCTGACACTGGTGCATGAGCTCAAGAAAAACCCCAAGACGAGCCAAATAAATGTTTCAGTTGTCAATTCTACTGCTAAGAAAAAAACCTGGACGTACAGCAGAAGTTAAAAAATCCATGTGCGATCACCAAAGACTTACCTCATGTAGCTGCGCCGACATCGTTATTGTAATTACTCAGAATTCCACATGGGGGCGACATAAGTTACGCGCTATAGCTTTATTAGCGTTCCAAGCTTAAGGCTCTCTTCAGCGTGTCTATAGTGTATAGAGAGGTTGGAAGGGTCAGTAAAAGTGGAGGAGTGTGTAAAAGTAATGTTTCTTCCTTGTCATAACGTATACGCGGCTGAAGCCAAATTGTGTATCGTGACCCAAACAGAGCAGCTTGTGGTGTTGCAAGCCGGATGTGAGAGCTTAAATCCCAGGGGCAGTTTTAGTATCTCAACACCAGCATGGCTCTGTTTCTCTATGATATGTTGCTTTTTTGCTTTTTTCACCCCATTTCCCTGTTCTGTCATCAATTACATAATATACATCCTTCTTTTTTTATTATTGACACAAAACAATGTTCAAAACAAGAAAGGGAAGATATGACATACACACAGATCATGCAATTATGAGAAAACCATTGTGGAATGACAATTTTTTATAAAGACAATGCTGATCGAGACTCTCTGGTGAAATGCTATACTAAAATAGGGGCTCAGTTGGTAGAGCGGGTTGGCCGATGATCAAAGGGTTGGAGGTTCGATCCCCGCCCTGCCACCTGTGTCATAGTTGTTGTGTCCTTGGGCAAGACACTTAACCCACCTTGCCTTGTGTGAATGTCGATAGTTAGCCTGCTATCGGTGTACAAATGTGTGTGTGAATGGTAACGTGGGAATGGAAAACAGGTCTCCCTTGCAAAAGAGTCTTCGGTCTCAATGGGATATACCTGTAGAAATAAAGGTTAAAAAAAATAAAAAAATAAAGAATATAACGAATAATAATAGTACAAATAAATACAAATAGAAATACTTTGGTAAACAGGTCAAAAGGGCACTATAATGCAAGCCAATATAAATTAAAACAACAAGGATTTTGACATATTAAAATAAAGTTTTTTGGGACATTTTATTCATTTTTCCACACTTACATAATGACTGTGTTTATGATTGTAATTCACTCTTTCAGTGACCCGTCCAGGCCTACTGTTCCAATCCCTCCAAAGCTCATTTTACATGTGGATAGGCACATGATCTAATCACAGCTACGCGCTCAGAGATCTCATGTGTATATGACGTTATACTGATCTCCCCTGTGTGATGAATGACAGTCCTAAGAGAAGCATTGTTTCTCTCTAAGGGTCTGTAACCCATTGGTGCACATTATGGGGTTAAGCTTCTGGTTTATTTATACCTTCTAGTTCACTCACTGTCAATGTAAGAAACGTTCACACACACACACACACACACACACACACACACACACACACACACACACACACACACACACACGTAAATGTATTAATTGCTGGTGAACATGGTAAAATATTTAACATACTGTATATATAATATATTAACATCATGGAACTGTTGATTACGTACATAAAAACTAAATTATTTACACCTATGGTTTCATATGTTTGAATATAACTAACTAGTTATGAGTCGATCGGCATCTCTTTAAAAAAATATCTAGATGTTGAATAAAGCCAGAGTTCAAATCTTGATTTTATTTTTGTCTGATGTATCCCTGATCAAAAGATGAAGGCCTTCAATAAAATAATAAATATTTAAAGGGGGAGAAGATTAATCAAAACCTTCACAGCAGAAACAAAGGATTTCAAAATCAAAAAAGGCAGTGCTGTTTGTAGTGTGCAAGAATGATATAATTGGGCACTTTTAATTATAGTATTAAGATTATTTATGGTACTGTAAGGCAATGCAAGTGTATTTATACACTAATTCAGATACAAGTCAGTTCAAAGTGCTTTACATGGGCATTACATAAATCAAGTTTAGCCACAAAAACATATTACAATTGCATTAAATAGATAATAAAAAGAAAGGGCGAAAACCGGCAGCCAATTGTAAAACATTGTATTTATTTTTGTATCTATTTAACCTTTATGTATACTAATATATACTATACTATATACTGTACTATATACTACTATATACTAGTAAACTGCAGCTTCACTATAGCAGAAAGCCATTTGCTATTGCCTCCAATGGAGTCACTCATAGCAGTGTTGGAACAGATTCAACACTATAATAATGCACCATTTCTGTGTCAGGAGGGAGGATGATGATGTATACAGTCTCTTTTAGCTTCAGTGAATATCTGTTACTTTCCCCCTGACTCTCTCATCCTTTATATGGTTGGTCCAGCTTTTTGTGCTTAAGCTATATAACCGCCCTTTCACACCCCCTACACATTTGGGAAGCGGCCAACAGGGGCATAAAAATGTAACACTCTGAACTTATACTAGAAAAAGCAGTTCTCGCTATCTATACTAGTCTTGTGTGGATGCCCTTGTTTTTTTCCAGGGGACTGTAAGGGACCTTTAAATGAGCCTCAAGGCATTTTACACAGCCAACACAGTTGTTGGGACTGTGTTGGTCGATTTGGAAGGTATTGAATGAAGCAGTGAAGGTAGACACAGGCTTTCCAATCTGTGATGTTGGATGGGTATTGTATTTTTTCCAGGCGGATTTGGGGGATCTGTTTTACTCTCTGAAAGTGTACACATTTTGAACAGGTTAAAGAGACTATGAGGAACTTATACATGTTTATGAAATAGTCAAAAAATATTCCTCTGATGATTATTTATGACCTATAACAGCAAATGAGACCATCAGAGAAAATAATTATGTTGTTATGTAGTTACAATTAATGCCTTTGCTCGGGTCACAATCCCAGTCAACTCAGACCAAATGATACATGGAAGGCAGACCAGAAAAAGCCTGTGTTCCCAGATTCATTAAGGAGTTTACTTTGCTTCACCATCGTCATATTACCATTATTAATCTGAGACAGTCACATATAAATACATTACATCATTGCCAAGCATCCTGCCGTCTCTCTTTCACTTGCATCTTGGGCGACTGTGGCTCAGGTGGTAGAAGGGTTGGTGGTTCGATTCCCACCCTGCCACTTGTCTCATGGTTGTTGTGTCCCTGGGCAAGACACTTCACCCACCTTGCCTCGTGTGAATGTCGATAGTTAGCCTGCTATCGTTGTATGAATGTGTGTGTGAATGGTAACGTGAGAAAGGGAACAGGTCTCCCTTGAAAAAGAGTCTCAGGTCTCAATGGGATTTACCTGTATAAATAAAGGTTAAAAAATAAATGCATGCTCCGCCAGCACGCACTAGGAAAGACGCTTGTGTCATTATAACCGTACCGCTTTTGTCCAAAGGGGGCGCTAGAATCAACAACAACTGAAAGTTCCTCGTAGTATATTTTACTCAGACCGTTTATTCCAGACCGTCTCACACCGCCCTAAACTCTGCTCATGGTCCTCATTAGTGGGTGAACCATCCAACTTTGTGAATTCTGCTTTATAATGATAGGAAGAACCAAATTCATAGATCAAAAAGTAATGTCTCTATTCGCTTGGCCTCCACACGCCAGTTATATCTGTGGTAACTTTTTTCTGACACCTCCTGCTTAAAACTCAAAAAAGTCAGAGAGATTATAAGGCCCCTACTTTCACTGTCTGTCTGTATTCATACTATAACATCAAGATCCAGACACTTTGGCCCTAATATGACCGAAGCCATATTATATCTTGCACTGACTATTAAAAATGTGTCATGATGGGGGTGCTCCGGTGGTGTAGTGGATAGAGCGTGTACCATATTGGCTCTGGCCTTCGTTGCAGTGGTCGTAGGTTCAAATCTGACCCGTGGACCTTTACTGCATGTCATCCCCCCTCTCTCTCTCTGTCTGTCTCTCTCTCTCTCTCTCCCCATTTCAACTCTGTACTGTCAAATAAAGCTTGAAAATGCCAAAAAAATTATCTTTAAAACATTTTTTTGTCATGATATTAGGTGGACATATACTGTCAATTCTTCTGTCACTCTCGCTGAGTTTTCTCAAAGAAAATCCCGTTAAAGTTTTTTTACTGGAAGTTTTTCCTCAGTCCAGCTTAGGGTCTAAGGGCAGAGGGTGTCCTATTGGGGACATTTTCCCCCAATATTTGACTGTTATGCTGCACATTTCAGATGGGCTTTATCAGACCCACTGACATGCTCACGCTTTATGTCCCACAAGCCCGGTCGGAGCTTGGAAAAACAGCTTTTTAGCTTCAGTGCCCCCTGACTCCTGGAACAACTTACAGCAACAAATCAAAATGAATACCTTCATAATTCACATCATTTAACCAATTTAGACATAGTATCCTAAATCTGCCAAACTCTACCTGTACCTGTTTTAATTGGGCTGTATTGTACTTTCACTCATTTCATTTTAATTCCAGCCATTCCACATCTCTGTGTGAATGTATCAATAGTTGTTTTTTCTCTTCATCAACTGGTTGTATTTGATGTATTTGCATAGTAGATTGTGTATTGTTGTTTTTGCTTTGCATTTATGTGACTCTACATCATTGCAAAAGAGGGTCACCGCTCAATTGATCTCTCGAGTATTACTAAAGGTTTAAAAAATAAAAAATTGGTAAGCTCACTGATATGACTATTTTCGATATTGGGCTATTTAAAAAAAAAGAACATTTGATTTGATGCAGTGCTATTTCATCTTACAGAACCCCAATTCAAAGTTCAATATAACCAGATAAACTGGTGAATGTTGCGTGGGAGGACTTGTTCACATACTGGCTGCTTTGCACTCAGCATGTTTCTGCAGCTGTATTGATAATAGCAGTTCAGAGTTTCTGCTTAATTTCCCTCGAGGATTAAATACGCTGCTGTCAATGTCACGGAAGAATTCAAGCAAACGGACGAGAATAAAACTGTACAAACAAAATGAATTGCACTATAGCTTGACATTTAATTTGTGTTTAATTATCAGTCGGATCTCACGTGTCAGACTTTCAATGGTGGATCTCGTTGCCTAAGCCAGAATGGAATGAAAATTATGAGAAATAATTGATATCACTTGGATACACCGAATCTATTTTAAGAAAGAGCGTGTGTGTGTGTGTGTGTGTGTGTGTGTGTGTTTGTTTGTGACCGTGTGTGTGTGTGTGTGTGTGTGTGTGTGTGTGTGTGTGTGACCGTGTGTGTGTTTTGGTAGATGCTTGCAAGTTTCTTCTTTATGCACCAATGAATCTGATGTTTAAACCATGTCTTTCCACTGCTGCCTTGTTTCACCATCATTAGGACGGTGTGAGTGTGTGTGTGTGTGTGTGTGTGTGTGTGTGTGTGTGTGTGTGTGTGTGTGTGTGTGTGTGTGTGTGTGTGTGTGTGTGTGTGTACCATGTGTCTGTAAGTGTGACAGCCATCAGTGGGTTGCCTCTGTAACTCTGTTGACAGTGGGGTTTTGAGAGAGCCAGCAGCTAAAGCCTAATGTGATTACTGTCTTTGTGCAAAGGGCCTGGGATAAGAGGTTAAGGGCTGGTATGATTCTGTGTGTGTGTAGCTATGTCATTACAAAGTGACTGTGTGTGTGTGTGTGTGTGTGTGTGTGTGTGTGTGTGTGTGTGTGTGTGTGTGTGTGTGTGTGTGTGTCTGTGTGTGTGTGTCTGTGCGTGTCTGTGCCTTTGTACTTTGGCTATCATCACTAACAATGGCTCCTTTGTCTTTCCCAACAGCAGAGGAGGCCCGCGAGCTGGAAGAAGAGGAGTCAAAGACAGGTAAGCACATTCACACCGGTTCAAAAAAACGTATCTATCTAGAAAACGTATATGTATCTATCCATATAGTCAAATAAACACTTTAATGCGCATGTTGGATCCTGTATGTACATTGGTATGAATGAAGACATGTTATGGAAGCAAAATAGCCAAACAACTCATGTCAGAGCTGTTACTGTGATTATTTACACATGCACAAATTACTAAAAAGTTCCAAAAACTTCAAATGACATAAAAATCCCCCGCGGTTAAGTCTGTCTCCCTTAAAAACACACGTCCAGGTGGCAGGATGGTAGGGACCCAACGGAACAAGTCACCGAATGTTAAATTTGATTACTGAAGTGTGAGTGAGCTGATGAAGCATGGTCGCACGAGAGAAATGAGAGGCACATAATCCATTCAACACAGTACACAGCAACCCGGTGGCATAGCTCTTCCACTGTGTGTGTGTGTGTGTGTGTGTGTGTGTGTGTGTGTGTGTGTGTGTGTGTGTGTGTGTGTGTGTGTGTGTGTGTGTGTGTGTGTGTGTGTGTGTGTGTGTGTGTGTGTGTGTGTGTGTGTGTGTGTGTGTGTGTGTGTGTGCCTGTGCGTGTGTGTGTGCGTGTGTGTGTGTGTGTCTGTGTGTGTGTGTGTGTGTGTGCGTGCGCATGTGCATGTGTGCGTACTTGTGTGTGTTTCAGTAGGTGTGTGTGTGTGTGTATGCGTGCTTGTGTATGTCTGTGTGTGCGTCTTTGTGCTAATTTAGTGATGCCAACAAGCTGTTTCACATTATACCTTCCCCTCCTAAAGCTCAGGCTATAACAGTGAAATCTCTCTTGTCTATAAATTGAATGTACAACAAGTTCCACAAAGTGTCACAGGTTTCACAAAATTGCAGCAACAACAGTAGCTGCCGCCCGTGTCCCGCACACTAATGATCCTGTTTACCGAGCCAGATTGATTTGGGCTCTGGCAACGGAGCCTCGGCTATTATTGGTGTCACTTGGAATAAGTTGCTTTTTGAATTTTTTTATGATGACATATCCTGCAAAATATACAGATATCACCTGTGGCACTGAGCTATGGCGAGACACTATTGTTTTCAAATGGCAGTTAGTTTGAATCGCTCGACAAAAGGCAAAATGCCCTGAAGGAGGGAGCTATGAGTTCCATATTTAGAAAATGTTGCCCCTAGCTCGGTAAAGAGACATTTCACAAATTGTTCAAAGCCGAAACCTTTTAGACAGGGAAATAGAGATGTGTGTGTGGCTGTGTGTGTGTGTGTGTGTGTGTGTGTGTGTGTGTGTGTGTGTGTGTGTGTGTGTGTGTGTGTGTTAGAGTAAAGACTGTTACAGCCACGCCAGCGGCCCTGTGAGGTTGTGCTAAGGTAGAGTGGGGCTTTAAGCTACATTTTAATGTCAGCGTATTCAGTATACTGACACGCGAAACAATGACAGTGCTGGTTTCTGTTGCTGTAACACATGAGAAATAGCATCGGGCTACAGTGTTATGTTTTGAGCTTTAAAAAGGTGCTGGAAGCAGATTTTGAGACCTGACCTTTTAGCTAAAGATATGAACAAGCTACTAGTTATATAGCTTAAAGGCGTAGTGTGTAAAGGGCATAGGCATTTTTTGGTAGAAATTTAATAAAATATTAATTTTTGCTTGAAAATAAAAGTAATTTTTTTGAATTACCTTAGAATTAGACTTTTATGTTAAGGTGCCCCCCGCCATGTTGCCCCGACATGTCTCTAGAGTTGCAGTGGGTGTCCACAGGAAATGCATCTGTTGGAAGACCAAAAATAAAATCCTAGAATAAATAACTGAATACATCTTCACCTCATCACTTGATATTGTGGAAAGACTTGAGGCAGTGGTGGATGATGCCGTCTTTAGTAACTAGCTTGTTGTCCTTGAAGGCCACCATAGCTTCTGTAAATTCTCCAAACGGGACGGGTTATCAAGGGAGTATTGCAATCTAGAATCTCACCATTTTGATTTCGCCCAGACACACCTTATCTACACACTGTACCTTTATATTATACAGACAGCAAAGTGATATCACTCTTCTCATATAACTCTTAAGACCCACTGTAGGAGTTCCATCTAGGTGTCCATACATCAGGGGTTAATCTACTACACCAATGGAATGTTCTCCAGCCAATCAGAATAGAGTATTCATTTCACACAGACTATGGTACAATACCCATTCAGTTACAAATCACAGATATTCAGCCGATTTCTCTCACTTTACATCTGAAAGAAAAGTTAAAGGTTTTGCTGAGGAGGACTCGTCTCTGGCTTTACAGTAACGCTGTCGAACCATGGACAAAATGCTTCTATTATCGTTTCATTTTCTCTGTGATTCGGAGTGATGTGAAATTTTTTGCTTAGTTTTAAAAAAATCATCCAGAGAGTCTAGAATGAATTGAGCCGATTAGCAAGCAGCAGAGCCGTGCCCCGGCTCGGCCTTAAAGCGACCATAGACCCAGCACGGCTCTGAACGCTTTCTCCCTCAGGCGTTACTGTAATGTCATTAGAAGTTATTCATTTGACTCCCTTCTTTAGTCTGATTGAATTATTTAGCCTTTCAGCGAAACGGCAAAGTTAATACCATGTGATTTTAATAAGCTGGGAGGTGAAGGAGAGAGTGTGTGTGTGTGTGTGAGAGAGAGTGGGTGTGTGTGTGTGTGTGTGTGTGTGTGTGTGTGTGAGAGAGTATGTGTGTGTGTGTGTGTGTGTGTGTGTGTGTGTGTGTGTGTGTGTGTGGACAATTACTTTTTATACTCTAATACCTTTCTCATGAATGTTTCAGAGAGATCTGTGCAGCTAGGAGTGGGGTCAGCTAGTGCTACTTAATAGTTCAGCTTTAGCTAACGGGCCCAGGGCAAAGGGGAGTGGAACTGGGTTAGGCTGACTGTACTCCTGTGGGACACCCAACATTTTTTTAAATTACATTGAAAAAGTTTTTCGTACAGATGAACCGAATATATTGTTGGAAAAGTCTTGACGTAGAGAATAAAATAGGTATAGCATGAACATTCTACGTGTTTCCCACTTTAAAAATAGGGACCTTTGGGGAAGCTTGGTCCCATAACAAAAGAGTAAGAAAAAAAGTAAGTGCGGGACGGTTTGTTTATTTTGGTACCCTTTCCAACTTGTGTGTGTGTGTGTGTGTGTGTGTGTGTGTGTGTGTGTGTGTGTGTGTGTGTGTGTGTGTGTGTGTGTGTGTGTGTGTGTGTGTGTGTGTGTGTGTGTGTGTGTGTGTTGTGTGTGTTGCAAATAAATGCATGTTGAACCGCACCACACCGAACCACACCACTCAGTTGAAACAAGGCTTAAGTGTTTTCTCAATTCAGTGTTTACATCTTCCAATTTCTACATTACAAATGGTTGGTATCAACCAAATAACCCTCTACTGGTGGCTGCTGGTAGCCAGGTAGGGCCCTGTACATTCCCAATACCCTTGGGCCTCGTTTCCACCGAGTAGAGCGGGTCGGAGCGGCTCAGAGCGGGACAGCTCGCTTTTAAGAATCTCGGTGGGGTTTCCACCGCCGACCCTACCCTTACTGGTAGGGCAGGGGTTTAGGCTGGACTGCGATAGCCGCCGCCAGAATATGGGTCAAACTATCGGGCTGTGGAAAAACTGTGGTCAAGCCAGCGGTCTCTAGTTTTTGAAATGATTCTTTCGACCAATCAACGGACGGCAGTGTGTAGCTACGCCTTTTCGGCACCCTTTCAAGCGGCTGGTTACCTAACGGAGGAATACCGAAAATAGGCAAATGGAAAGCCAAAATAACCGGACCGAACCGCTCCGACCCGGCACGCTCTACTCGGCGGAAACGAGGCATTGGGGAAATGGGCTTCCAGGTGGACGTAGTAGGCGGTATTTGTGTGTGTGTGTGTGTGTGTGTGTGTGTGTGTGTGTGTGCTTGCTTGTGTGTGTGTGTGTGTGTTGTGCGTGCGTGCGTACATGCGTGAGTGTGTGTGTGTTTCTGTATAGTGGAGCTAGTGAAGTTAAGCTAATGGCCCTGCCTCCTGAGATGGCTGTGTAAACACTCCAGACAGCCCCAGCTTTGTGTTGCCATCTGGCTCCGATCACACTGACAAAAGGCAGAGGTTCCATGCGTGAGACAAAGGAGCTGAAATGAGCCCCACTTTAATACACCCTGGATGACGGGGAGCCACGGTTTGTGTGTTATCTTAATGAGCTGTCCAAAAGGAGAGAGCGTGCACCGCCGCCTCCCCATTCAAAAGCACAGCCTGATTCCAAACAATAACCCAGTGATAACTAGGGACCCGGTGCTCATTCATTTGCAGTGGGGTATAGGAGCCCCTTTTGTTGCCTTGTTACAGCAGAGGCAAGCAATGTTTAACAAACAGTGGAGCGCAAAGTGGGGATTTGTTTTGCAGGTGCTACAGCCAACAGCAAGCTCTTTAGACAAGGGCGTAGGTCTCGTTACAACATTGAGGGGGAAACATTATGCAAAGTGTGGGGCTCTGGGGGTCCTCACCTGGAAGATGTTGAGTGTCTAATTTACTGAGCACATGTGTTAACTAACATGACATCTTAAATTGGTAATGAAATGCCAAGGCCAACACTGGAAATTGAAATGGTGTGCTATCAGCTATCATGTTGTTAGCTATAGGAAAACATGAGCTATAGCTAGTTAACGTTAACTTGAAGCAAATGTTATACACGTTGGATACAATGTTCAGTTGGCATTCATCTATACACGCTTGGTACAAGCTAATTCAGCAACCCTAAAGGTAAGAAGTTGAAGCTTATTGAGCTCATCAAGCTAGCTAACTAGCTACCGTACTTACATTACTACGATGTCTGAATTGCCTTGGCTTGTCAGGACTGGAGCCTATGCAACACGTGGAGGTTGCCAAGGTTAAAATGTTACGGCCCACTTTAGGGGTGTCTGAAATCATTGGGAAACATATAGTTACATGTTAGAAGTATTTATAAATGGTTTCACCCCTTGAAATTATTTGTAACCCTTTCTGTTAGAAGGCTGTTGTCTTTCATGCTTTTTTTGAGGGGTACACTTTTACCTCTTCTAAATATTGAGGACATATTGCATCAAACTCCCCAGCCCCCATTACCCAAAATCTCCGCCTGTGCCTTCTTACACACGTACAGGTTTACTCATGTGTGCAAAGGGACATACTTAATCCACACAGGGGGGAATAACTTCTCTACGCACTAATCTCCCTGCACATGTGGCGGTGTGCGACGCGTAGCTATAGCCTACAGCTCTTGCGCGCCTTACCCCTTTGCGTCCCCCCCCAACTTCCTCCCTGAAATGTGTTCAGTAATCTGGGCATGATGTGCTGTTTAGAGGGGGCTGCAGTCACGCAAGTGCAGCTTCTCCTGCTGTCAGAAGCTGGCTTTAGCTTGTGTGCACTCGCCCCTGTCTCCCCTCTTAAACCCCCGGACTCCAAGGAGCTCCGGCCTTAGCAACAAGACATCTGCAAGAGAGAGCGTTTTAGTCAGCCAGCATTGACCCAGTTATTTCATACATTCTCAATACAGTGGGAGGGGTGCGGTGTGTCTGTGTCAGTGTGTGTGTGTGTGTGAGTGAGTGGTTGTTTATTTGTGTGTGTGTGTGTGTGTGTGTGTGTGTGTGTGTGTGTGTGTGTGTGTGTGTGTGTGTGTGTGTGTGTGTGTGTGTGTGTGTGTTTGTGTGTGTCTGTGTGTCTGTGTGTTTGTGTGTGTGTGTGTGTGTGTGTGTGTGTGTGTGTGTGTGTGTGTGTGTGTGTCTGTCTGTCTGTCTGTCTGTACAAAAAGAATATGTCCGGAAAAGAACAATTTGAAACGCCCCTCTGCAAAGTAAGCTCCATGCGAGAAATAATTTGTATTAACCCTTCTTAAGTGCACCAAGGTCCAACACACACACACACACACACACACACACACACACACACACACACACACACACACACACACACACACACACGCCCTTATAAAGCTGGAGAATGCCCCACCCAGGGCCACCACTCAAAGATGGATGACAGCAGCTGCTAAAATCGTATTAAAGCCTCAAGCCCGAGAGCTCATCACCCTTAATGTTGTGTTGTGGTTTTAAAGAAGCTAGCTAGCTAAAGGCTGAGTAAAGGTGACTTCTAAGCAGACAGGCTGAAACAAGGACAGCTGTACCAACAGGCAAAGTCACCTCCGGGCTTATTATATCTCCCCCTCTGTCCCTCTGTCCCTGTGTATTGAGTTATTCAAATATAGCAGCAAGAAGGAAAGAAAGAAAGAAAGAAAGAAAGAAAGAAAGAAAGAAAGAAAGAAAGAAAGAAAGAAAGAAAGAAAGAAAGAAAGAAAGAAAGAAAGAAGGATGGATGGATGGAAGGAAGGAAGGAAAGAAAGAAAGAAAGAAAGAAAGAAAGAAAGAAAGAAAGAAAGAAAGAAAGAAAGAAAGAAATACACCTTTTAGCAGGAGGAGCAACTATATCACCTAATATAGTATGGCTGTACATATAGTATGTTACATACTTGTTGGTATTGCCACGGGGAATATAATCCACCATACATAGTCAAATTGGCCATAGACAGTGCATTGTAGGTAACTGCGTAACTGCAAACAACCAATAAAGAGTAAAGAAATTAATATTATAAATTTGGTCTTGTTACATATTGTTATTCCTAGGCCATGTTCTAAATGTAAAAGAGTCTAAAACCAAAGATAAACCTCATCCACATGAAATAAATGCACAGGCCCAATCTAAGAATAGTTTGCAGGTGGTTACAATGACAAAATGGAAGGGAAAAAAAAAATTATTCTTGGAACACCCGTCATTACCAGACCGAGGCTTATTAAAAAAGTTACATACAGTACAGTATTCCTGTGACATGAGCCAGTGTGACAGACCTGCAGGTCAGTAACACACCATTCTACTGTTGGAATTGAGAGGGCGGTTTGAAAGCAGCCCTAGGCGCCTCTCCCTGACATGCCCTCTCTCTCCCTCTCCCTCTCTCTCTATCCGTCTCTCTCTCTCTCTCTCTCGCTCGCTCTCTCTCTCTCCCTCCTTCTCCCTCTCCCTTTCTATCTCTCTCCATATCCATCGCTCTTTCTCTCTCTGTCTCTCTCCATCCCTCTTTCTCACTCTCTATGTCTGTTTCTCTCTCTGTCTCTCGCTGTCTGTCTGACTCTCTCTCTCTCTATCTCTCTCTCTCTATCTTTCTCTCTATCCCTCTTTTTCTCTCTCTACTCTCTCCTTCTGTATCCCCCTTTCTCTCTCTCTCTCTCTCTCTCTCTACCTCTGCCTCTCCCCCCTCTCTCTCTCTTCTCACCGGCACCACACACACACACACACACACTCAGCCCTACTGTGCTCTCTCCCGACGGCCACACATTACTGACTAAAGATATGTAAATAGAACATTCATGTTGCCTTCATTATTAGATGTGGGTCACTGGATAACTTCAAGAGCGCTAATTAAAGGCGCTACATCCACACCATTGCTTCAGTGGCTGTGCACACTATTATTCAAGCACTGCACTCTACTGCTCCTTGCTGCTTTAGCACCATACACTTCTCAGCTACATGTTTACTAATAGCCTTTTCTCCAAGGGTGAACCCAGAGAGAGGCCGTTTCGGTGTTGAAGGCCAAGTAACACTATTTGGATAATAAGTGGAGTTATTACCTCCTATCACATAAATCATATGTGGGTTTCACACTGAATTCTCAAGTTATATACACATAGTTAAGTTTTTTCATGTATTTCCAAAGATAATTTTTTTTTTTGAATTTTCAAGCTTTATTAGATAGTACAGAGTTGAAATGGGGAGACAGAGATAGAGAGGGGGGTTGACCTGTAGCGAAGGTCCACGGGTCGGATTTGAACCCACGACCACTGCAACGAAGGCCCGGAGCCAATATGGTACGCGCTCTATCCACTACACCACCGAAACACCCCTTTTCTAGGGCGGCGGGTTGGCCAATGATCCAAGGGTTGGCGGTTCGATCCCCGCTCTGCCACCTATGTCATGGTTGTTGTGTCCCTGGGCAAGACACTTCACCCACCTTGCCTCGTGTGAATGTGTATGACTGCTGTATGTTTGAGGTGCTGGTCGGAGGGGCCGTAGGCGCTGAATGGCAGCCACGCTTCCGTCAGTCTGCCCCAGGGCAGCTGTGGCTACTATGGTAGTTTACCACCACCAGTATGACTGTGTGTGAATGAATGGAACCCTGTAAAGTGTCTTTGAGTGCCTTGAAAAGCGCTATATAAATCCAATCCATTATTCTATGTATTTTTGTTGTTGACTGTTGTGCTGTATTAAGCACCCCTACCGTTGAAAGCACCCCTTGTCACACATTTGAAAAAGGTTGCATTAAAACGACAACCAAACGTAGAGATAATATCCACAAGTCATGATGACATTAATAATAGCCATTTTACTGTGCTGTCTTCCATTACATTTGTAAATATATTGTTTGATGTAATTAATCTAAACACTTGGTAATGACTTTACAATGACCATGCCGGTGTAAAGAGTGCTTTTGTGAGAGGACATACTGTAGGTACTTCTGCCTTTACTGGGATGAATCCCCCTTTACAGATGCCATTACATCAGCTCCAACACACACACACACACACACACACACACACACACACACACACACACACACACACACGCACACACACACTCTCTCTATCTCTCTCTATCTATCTCTCTCTGACCCACTCACTCACTCACTCACTCACTCACTCACGCACTCACTCACTCACTCACTCACTCACTCACTCACTCACTCACTCACTCACTCACTCACACACCCCCCCCCCCCCCCCCCACACACACACCCCCCCACCCCCATTCCCCCTTCTGTCATGTAATGTGGGCTCGTGTGGCAGCACAGTGTTGTCCCGGTGGGCGGCTGCCTATCCATCTCACTGGCCCAATCTGCCCGGGCTGTTTGGTTCCACATGAGCACTCCGCTGCTGTGGCTAATTAAATAAAGCACTGTGCCCTCTGCTTGCTGTTAGCCATGGCAAGGTTGGTGCACAGAGACAGAGGAGAATGGGGTGGGTGTGTGTGTGTGTGTGTGTGTGTGTGTGTGTGTGTGTGTGTGTGTGTGTGTGTGTGTGTGTGTGTGTGTGTGTGTGTGTGTGTGTGTGTGTGTGTGTGTGTGTGTGTGTGTGTGTGTGTGTGTGTGTGTGTGTGTGTGTGTGTGTGTGTGTGTGAAATGCTTTGGTCCATGACACAATAGACATGGGAAGTCAAGTTGATGTTGACATGACCACTTTAAAGTAGGATCAGGGTTTTTTCAAGCATTTGCCAATTTTAAGCGTGTTGGGCATGTTGCTTCCATAACATGTATTATTTCAATATAGTGTAAATAAAAGGTCAACAAAGTATATTTAATTCTATAATATATATATATTTTTTTAAGATGCAAATGTACGAACAGTTGACACATTGGCAGATGTATTCAAACATGCCTTGAATGACAATATTTTGATCTCAATTTTTCATTTCTTATTTCTTCTCTTTTTTCACAGCCATGCAACTGCTGAAAAGCTAAAAGGAAATTTTAATAAAGGTGAGTATCATTTACAAATGTTTTAGTCAATAAAGTATCTATCTATCTATCTATCTATCTATCTATCTATCTATCTATCTATCTATCTATCTATCTATCTATCTATCTATCTATCTATCTATCTATCTATCTATCTATCTATCTATCTATCTATTAGGGGTGTAACGGTACACGTATTTGTACCGTACCGTGACGGTACAGGCACGTATTTGGTGTTACAGAGGTGGACCGCGGTCCGTATGTGGCGTACATAGCGTTATGGCGAATTTACAGGCTTGTTTTGCGGTGTGGAACTTAAAACTTGTGGTCGGAGTTCCCCCCGGGCCATTTAGCCTGCGGCTCAGCTCGCACGTGCGCAGTAGCAGCCAGCGATAATGAGAGTCTATTATCTCCATGGTGAGCATGAGGGTCAGGCAGTGTTAGCAACTTAGCCGCTATATTCAGCGACTTTTCAGACCGCTCTGGCGACTCTTTTTTTTAAAAAGCCACCAGCGACCAATCTAGCTACTTTTTCTGGTGTTATTGGTGACTTTTGGAGACTCTGTGCTGTCGCTAAAGCATGTATCGCTCTTAACACTTCTAAACGAGCAGCGGCCAGCGGGTGCTCAACGGCCACTCCCCCCGGTCCCAGAGCACTGACAGGCGGCCGAGTCCTCACGCAGCAGTCCCTCCCAGCTGCGGTCAGGGCAGGAGATACACACCTCTCCGCTCTAGTGTTCCGTTTGCATCACTATTAGCAGTAGCAGCGTCCCCCCTCTTTTACAGTGTCTGAGTAGTGCAAGTCAAAATGATACAGTGCTTTCGAACAGAGAGCGAACTGCATGGCGAAAGGCAACAGGAAACCGGAGCGCGCAGGCATCCCCCTGTCATTCAAATCCCGTTTGAGGGATAATTTCGGATTCCAGGTGAATTATGAAAACAGATAGACGTGTGGAACAATGTCGGCACACAGGTTATTGTTTCACCGCGATCGCTTATGTAGGAGGCAACACGTCGAACATGCATGAGCATTTGAAAAGGCACCATCAGGTGTTTGGCTACTCTCACCATTACTGTGAAGAAAGACGAGCTGGGCAAAACCCAGACATTATTTTCTTTTTTATACTGAATACAAACAAGCTGTCATTTAATTAATGCTGCAGTAGCACTTTTATTTGATAATTTTTATATTTATAAGAGCACTTTAGAGTTTAAGAGAGCTGCAGCAATATTTTATTTTTTTCAAAGAGACCCTTAAAGATGACATACCCTTTGTTTACACCAGCTTACAGAGCCTGCTGAGCATTAACACTATATTTTTTCATTGCAATTTTAGTTTATGCTGCACCTACACTAGTATTTAATAAGTATTTTATTTATTGGAGAATTGCAGCAGTATTTTTATATTTGTTATGCATTTTATTTATATCAATCAATCAAACTTTATTTATATAGCACTTTTCATAGAATCAAATGTAACACAAAGTGCTTAATACAACTCCCCCCCCATACCCCCCGCCCAGAGATATGCATACATGCAAAAACATTCCCCCTCCCACCCATCCATACCCCAAAATAAGAAATTCATTAAAAACAGGAAGGAAACTGCGCTGAGGAAACGCCATCATCAGAGAGAAAATACTAGAGACTGTAAAACTAAAACAATTCAAAATAAATAAATATTACTGTCAGCTAGTTACTGACAGCTAAAGATGTTCATTCTCCGTTAACTATGAACCGTACCGTACTGTACCGTACCGTGACTTCAAAACCGAGGTACGTACCGAACCGTGACTTTTGTGTACCGTTACACCCCTACTATCTATCTATCTATCTATCTATCTATCTATCTATCCATCCATCATGCTCCCTTGAATTGAATTGAATTGAAATTAATTGATAAATACACATATTCAGACCCTATCTATCTATCTATCTATCTATCTATCTATCTATCTATCTATCTATCTATCTATCTATCTATCTATCTATCTATCTATCTATCTATCTATCTATCTATCTATCTATCTATTTAAATGTATGTGTCTATATGTGTGGCTTAACCTTTTTTTCCCCTCACAATAGTTGCTTGTTAATGTAGGACACAGTGTCTCTGTAATGCATTCATTCAGCAGAGAATCGGGAATACGACAAAATCTAGACATTTTGATTTGAGGAATCTGACAAATCTATTTGGTTTTTATCTTGCATGCAAACACAAATCCCCTGACCTGCTCCAAGCCTCCGTTAGTGTCTGATTAATGGTGAACATTTCAGGTCGGACTCAGGCAGCATGCGTCTCTTTGTCTCTCTGTCTGAAACCAAACACATTCAGTCTCAATGTCATGAAGTGTTCCAGCTGCTATTGAATTGTGATCTCGAACTATAAGGAAAAACCGGTCAAATATACCCAGGTGTCTACTTAAAGGCATATCCCTATTCACCAAAAGTTCAATTTTACAAAGTTCCTTTTATTTATCATCTGCATAACAAATACATGAGCAGTTGTTGGCAATGAATTTCTTATGTCTACGGTTCACTCCAACAATGGGACAAACAACAAATCATAGAAAACTCACTATGATCTAAGACATAATAACATATAATATAACAAACAGTGGATAACATGCAAATATTTTAATATGGGGGCTGCAGTAGCCAGTGTTCATTGCAAAATGGCAACACAAGGCATATTTTACAGTATAATTTTTGTATGTGCTGTGACCAGATATTCAGTACCATGGACAGCTCCTCTTCTCATAGTAGACCAGAGGGGTATACTACAAAGCAAGATTAAGGTCTGAGCGAGGTCTGTTGAGTCTAAAGCAGTCTAAAGCCAGAGTTTTCAGTATCACGAAAGGTCTCTCTCTTTCTACCTGGCTAGATCACCGTGGTAACAGAGGCTGCATGGCTAACCTGCCCAGACCAGTTTTTGTTCCAGAGTTTGAGCTTAAATTCGGCTCTTAGAGCGCTGCCCTTTAAGGAAACTACACATTTAGAAATCCCGCGGACCTGACTATATTGTCTGAGCGATACATTCTCACTGAGTAAACTAGTTAAATCAGTAAACTTATTGATCAATAAGTTAATGAACTGAACAAAGCCGTGACATTAGACTTACAGCAGAGTGAACTGTCACATCGCGCTGGGGCTTTTTGCCACATGCATACAGTTATTGATGCAGAAAATGTAAAATAGCCTAGACCTACTGTATGCAGCGCCATGCTCTCACCTCAAATGATTTTACCTGGCGATCTACACACACTGGCTCTTAATGAAGCGTTCTATGAAATCACAGTTTGCAACATTATTTCACTGTAGGCTTCTTTCTTTTCATCAGTAGCGATTACAGTTGGGACGTGACAGGTGACAGCTGTCACAGTTGGGACATCGCTGCAGACTCGCAGGTTAAGCTTCTCACAGTAGATTCATATTTGTCCAGAAAATACAGACTACAGGTTTTGTATCTAGGCTATTTATTTTATTGGTATGTACAAGATGCAAATAAAGGGCTATTAGCCTAAATCAAAATCAAAATTGTATTAATTTTGGTGTGGCCAAAAAACTAAAGTGATTTTCCACATATGCTATTCATTAGGGGACAGACCTAAATCACATTCTTAAGTGTAACTATCAATTAGGCTAAATGGTGTAGTGTTTAAATCCGAGTTCAACCTTTATTTGCTTTATAATGTCACGTTACGCACTGCGAGAACGATCTGTAAAATAAATTAATGAATCAATCCATAATTTTCTGACAGCATTCCACTCTCTCCTGCAGTAAAAGTTCTTTTTCGGCTCTCTGTTTTTTTTGGCTCTTTTTTTTTTTTTTACTCAGCTGCTCGCAATCAGTCCGTGTGTGTAAAGTTAGCGGCACAAGATCATTCCATTTTGTGCGGAAGCAGAGTCAAATGACGGGTCAAACGCCCCCTTTCATGGGGACACGCACAGAGCCTGAAGCTGAAACCCTCGTTCAACATAAGAGGTTGATAACTGCCTTTGTGGTATGGGTCAGCTCTGAGCGAGGGTATGTGTTATGTTGAACCAGATCAAGAAAAGAGAGCCAGGCTCTGTTGAGTTTGCTTCGTAGTATACCCCGCAGGGTGGTTGAACAAAGGGGCAAAAGTGAGTTCCCAATTGGGCCGTTGACATTGCTAGCTGTCCCGAATATATTTCTCAGAGACATATTTTTAATTTATAATTAATCTATATGGGCTATTCTTAGGGGCTCTCATTTGTATAAGGGGAGGGGGGGGCCTGTGGATAGGGTGGACCCGCAACTATAGGGTTGGTGGTTCGATCCCCCATCTCCCCGCCATGTGTCCAAGTGTCCCTGAGCAAGACACTGAACCCTAAAATGTCTCCTGATAGTTAGCAAGCATCATGCGTGGTAGCTGCTGCTATCAGTGTATGAATGTGTGTGCTCCAGTTGTAAGTCGCTTTGGATAAAAGTGTCTGCTAAATGACATACGTATATTGTATTTGAGCATGGCATTATTCTTATGCTGAACCTGTATTGACCTTTCCTGTACTTTTTTTTTTTTTTTGACTCCTTACAGTTGTCTGACAGGGATGACTGTTTTCCTGTGTTTTGTATGACTCAACTCTAGCAGGGTTCAAGTAGTGTGCAGCATGTAGCCCTTAGGGGGAGAGACGTATGGGACACTCCCAGTACTGTCCCCATGTTTACTCAACCATAGCCAGCCTGTGGCACACTGTAAAAATATATACGTTATGAAATCCAACATTTTTAAGTCAACTTTCTGCACTAGATACTGTATATTGTATGTTTGAGGCCAACTAGAACTCTAAAGTTTGAAGGAAAACTGCTCAATTTTGAGCCAACTAATTGAGAAAATGTATAATTGATATGTAATGTGACAGGTTTTGTGTTGTAATCAACATTTGAACCAACATTAAACTTGTATGTGTTTGTTATTATGACAGATAATTAGTTGGTATGACTGTCATTGAAATTATTAGTATGTAGGACTCAAAATTAGAAGTTTTTAAACATAAGATACATGTTCAATTCATAAGAATGATAAGATATCTCAACAGAAGATCATCAGTTGGCAATTTGGCTCAAATGTAGGCAGTTTTTTTGGGTGCTCCAGTGGCGTTGTAGTGGATAGAGCGCGTACCATATTGGCTCCGGCCTTCCTTGCAGTTGTCGCAGGTTCAATCCCGACCCCTGGACCTTTACTGCAGGTCATCCCCCCCCTCTCTCTCTCTCTCTCTCTCTCTCTCTCTCTCTCCCCATTTCAGCTCTGTACCATCTAATAAAGCTTGAGAATGCCGAAAAATTATCTTTAAAAAAAAATGTAGGCAGTTTTTCCTTGGCCTTAGAATTTAAAAAAAATATACTATAGTAACTAATATTCTAACCTTTTTATTTTTTCCAGTGCATAGGGCCCTGTGTGTGCTAGTAAAGCCCACAGCCTTGGAGCTATGTCAGGCAACGCTACAGTTGTGTGCCCAACAAGGACAGGAGTAGTGAGGGCAGAGGACATATTTGTGTTCAGAAGCGAAAAATATTTTCATTTTGTTGAGACATATATATATATTTTTTTCATATCGGATGTGGATATTTTTAGAGAGACTTTAGACTCACTCCATCAATTTCCATTTGACAGAAATGTTATTTTTTTTCTGTCCCTGTGGTGCGGGGGAGATAACAGGATGGTGTAGCATGCTCTGTCTTTTGTCAGAAGATAAGATAACTGGAGATGAATAGTAGTTCCTGCTCTTACAGCCTTTTTTCATTTCATAAATCAAAAAATACTAGTCTTACAAATGCATTTTCGGTATGTTTTTAAGAACAAAATGTATCATAAATCAGACGATTAACAACATACTGAACAAATCCTTCTGTCATAACCTTTAGAACAGAGCTAAGAATGATTATGGAACGTTTATTTGATGTAACTGCTTTAGAAGTTGCGATTTTTTGGTTCAGAGTATAGAAAAAAAAATAACTTTGAGATAATGGCCGTTAAAGATGGTTGTATAGGAGAAATATACAGACGCAAACAGGCAAGGTTTAGTAAAATCAACACCTAAATGTACATTTTGAACCTTTTTGTATGAAAGAAGACATGTTATGGAGGCAAAATAGACAAAAATCTATCTTTTTGACCAGTGCTTGAAAACACTTTTTTGTTATTGTCTGATTTAAAAATGTCCACTTCTCTGCATGTGTGTGTACAATATGTGCGTGTGTTTATTGTTAAGAAGGTAGAGGCAAATAAACTGAATGAAACCGCTTATAGTCACCACTATCTATGAGCCATAGTTACATTAGCATTATACTTCGGACCTACACACTGTGTCTTTACGTCCTAACTGTAACTCTCCCTTTAATACCCAGCCGTTTGGTGTCAGTTGTGTGAATATACTTTTTATTAGGAGGGGCTGGACAGTTACAGCGTGTTTTTATTACACCCTGATTGGTCGTTGCTATAAAGCCCCCGCAGCAATGCAAGAGTGTGTAAGAAAGAAGATGATGGAAAGTGCAAGAAAGTCATTGTCTTTGTAACTAGCCAAAATAAAGTTCAACCGGCAAAGTATGGTGTCCAAGAGAGGACATTTGTCATTTAATGTAGTATGGTGTGACCTTCAGTGTGGACTGTTAATGCTTGGGTAATATCTTGCAATGCCCCTTGGACCTATAGCCCTAACCACCTCACTGCGACTGCTGCTGAATCACCCAGGATCAATTATTATAATATTTGTGTGGCAGTTATTTTTCTTTCTATTGATTAATTCATTTATGCAGAGCGTGGCATATCTTTATATTAATATAGCATGGCTTGGCATTATTTAATTAAGTTGTTTTACAGTCAGGCCGGCACTTTGTTTTCATAAAACCGTTAGCCGTTATCGATACGTGTGTGTGTGTGTGTGTGTGTGTGTGTGTGTGTGTGTGTGTGTGTTCATTCGTGACTTATGTGTATCTACTCCCAACTTTTTTATTGTTTCATTACCAGCCCGGTCCAGCAGCAGAGATATCATAGTAAATGGCCCCGCTGTCTAAAGCACACTCGATACTGTGTGTGGATTGTGCTGCCCACTGCTTTGTTGCCCATCGTTAAATGGACCACGATTACTCTGTGTGTTTGTGTGTGTGTGTGTGTGTGTGTGTGTTATCATAAATAGTCTACACTGATCATAATGGCTATGTAGTGACTCTGGAAACTTAGTAATGTTTGTGTGTGTGTGTGTGTGTGTGTGTGTGTGTGTGTGTGTGTGTGTGTGTGTGTGTGTAGAAGTGATAATGTTCATTGCTTCTAGGGTAAATACATTTTCGTAAGGTCGCTGTCTATTACAGTTGTCTGTTCTCCTCCCAAGAACAACATAATGCAAGAAGGCTTTAAAAGAGGGATTTTAGATGTATGTAACATGTCCTACTGTATCATATTTGATACATGAGTTGACTTTACATCAGACAAAATGAATAGGATTTCTCAGATTACTCAGTTAGTCCACTGTTTTTCCCCCAAAGTTTTCATCTTTTTTATTTTGAATGTGTATTCTAGATATCGTAAAACTAAATAACATTTCATTACATGTCATTTAGCAGACGCTTTTATCCAAAGCGACTTACAACTGGAGCACACATTCATACACCGATAGCAGCAGCAGCTACCACGCAGGGTGCTGGCTAACTATCAGGAGACATTTAGGGTTCAGTGTCTCTTTGCCCAGGGACACTTGGACATGTGGCGGGGAGACGGGGGATCGAACCACCGACCTTTTAGTTGCGGGTCCACCACCCTATCCACTTCGCCACAGCCCCCCTGGGATAGTGAACATCAGTAGTATTGCCTATAACCTTACCTCTAGTTCATAATCTGCAATGATTTTTAATAGTATTTCTAGTCCACTGTATGTGTAAAGGGGGCGATTCATATTGAATATATTGTGCAGGAACTTGGCATAGCCTGAGATGGCTGCACATTCCGACAATAATACATATTCAAAAGCACACATGAATGGAATAATATGGAAAAACTGAAATATGAAATTGCTATACACCCACTTGACCACTTCCAATGAATTTCAATGAGAGTGCAGATCACATTTTGATTACAGATTGGCCCTATAGGTGCAATTAGTGCTACGTGCTACGCTAACGGCCCTCTCCAAGCCCCTTATGCAGAGTTGTGCATATTGATTTTATATTCGCCCCCGATATATTCACTTAAACTCTGGACTGTCATGCTCAGAATATAACTCATTGTTAGACTATAGCTGGCAGTAATAGCTTTGGGTTTACTCTGTAGGGAGCCCTTACATAAAGGGTGTAGTTTAAATGGAATGGCAATTTGAGTGGAGAAAAACTATTCTAATTGTATTTTAAAAGCCGTCTGTGTTCCTTTGTAAGAGACGGTACATTTAGGTTTGATATTCAAGGTCTGAAAATGTCATAAAAAGAGAAAAAATATTGTTGGAAGGGAGGCATTCCATCTATCTATCTATCTATCTATCTATCTATCTATCTATCTATCTATCTATCTATCTATCTATCTATCTATCTATCTATCTATCTATCTATCTATCTATCTATCTATCTATCTATCTATCTATCTATCTATCTATCTATCTATCTATCTATCTATCTATCTATCTATCTAGTTCAGTCCCGGTTAATGGAGTATATAGGCGTACTACTACATACAGTAGTCCAGTTTGTCAATTTAGTACTGCATGTGTATAGAGACTGTGTGTGTTTGTGTGTGTACGTCTATGTATGTGTGTGTGTGTGTGGCTGTGTGTGTGTGTGTGTGTGTGTGTGTATCTCTCTGTGTGTGTGTATCTCTGTGTGTGTGGCAGGTGAGGCCCTGGGCAGACGCTGATGATGTCAGACAGGACACTTACGTTGGGACCGTCTCCGGGGAGATGTGTGTGTGTGTCTCTTCTTGAAGTGGGAGTTTGACTCAGTGTTGCGCGGGTGTCTGTGATGGCTGCATTATTTATGCTTTTTGTCTCCGCCATTTATCAGCGTTTTTATTCCCTCGCAGACTCATTCCACAGTACAGTCTCCCCGTGATGGAATAGGCCGCGGTGATGATAGGCCTTCAGAGAAAACCAATAACCCAATATAGAGGCTCATATTGATATCAGAAAGCGGCAGAATGGACAAGTGTGCTTGGCGTAGCAAGTCTGCATACGGTTGGAATCCTTGCCATCCATTCACATCAAATGTGTGGGTTGGAAAATAAAATATTACGGGGAAACTGGCTTCATTTTCGTATTTTAAATTCAAATTCTATATTTTAAAAAGGGACAGGCTACATTAATGCTTATAGCTTAGTTTGCGTAAGAGCTACTTTTCATCGGCAGTCCCTTCGCCTGTTGTCAATAGGCATCATTTAACCTACAGTGCGTGACTTTTTTCATATAAATTAATGTTGGTTACATTCAAGAAAATGAGCTGACGAACACAAAGTT
>NC_137230.1:34487158-34509658 GCF_949987685.1 Ammodytes marinus
TCTGTGTATCCCTGTTAAATGTAAAATCAGTGACGTAAATGTGTGACGGTTGTGTCGGTTCACATTACAGGGTGACAGTCACCTTCATGCTGTATATGGAGGACGTCCAGGGTCTGGCAAATTGAATTAGAGCATTTCTTTATTGAATAAATCAATGTACATTTAAAAACAGTAATTGCTTTCAAAATCGATTGAATTATTCCATTGTTAAAAAGAGGAACTAAAAATAGTTTACAATTGAAACTTAAAGCTGCAGTTGAGAGTTTCAGCCGTTGGGATCCCAACAAGAATACAGCTTTTAAAAATATAATTTCAAAGTAATTTCTGCAAAAATAATTGTTAATAGATTAAAGCAAAGCTCTATTTTAATTTCCACAACCCTCCACTTCCGCCATATGGCTGCATAATTATTATTATTATTTTTTAGATTAGTTTTTGGCATTTTCAAGCTTTATTTTGACAGTATGGAGAGAAACAAAGTTAAAATGGGGAGACAGATAGACGGGGGGATGACCTGCAGTAAAGGTCCACGGGTCGGAATCGAACCTGCAACCACTGCGACTGAGTCCACATTCCATGCGCTCTACCCACTACTCCACCGGAGCGCCCCATATCTGCATGAGTTAACAGCAAACATGGAAGACAGCCACATGGCGTGCCCTCCTGTGTAGCTCTTAATATTCACCAGACTAACATGGTATAAATGTTATAAACTTACCATTTGAGGGTTTGAGGGGGGCCGGCTTCCCACTGTTAGTGCATGAAATAATGAAAATGGCGCCTCTTTCTTCTCCCCCCTCCCTCTACCTTTCTTCCCTGGTATTCTGACTCACTCACTCACCTGGCCGTAGGGGTTTTACCACATGAGCCTCTTCAAACGCTCCTTTAGACTGAAGTGAAGCATCAAGATTAATGCACTCTCACGTCCCGGGCCTACAGGAGGGGGGGGGGGGGGGTATGTCTTATAATTAACACCGGGGGGGCTGCAGGCTGCTTTGGGAGAAGGGTTGAGGGTTGAGGGTGGGGTAGCAAGACCTTTGAAAAAGAGCTGATGAAGGTGGATGTGTTTTTTTTTTTTTTTTTTTTTTTGCGTGATGTATGCTACTGCTTTGGAATAACAGAGGGAGTGGTAACCTGTCATACACATCATACTCTAGCTTACGTTATCTTTATTTTGAACAATAAAAAATGATAAAGTCGTAACAAAAGGAAAAACTATACACACATACTGTCAAAGAGACTTTTGCAACTCTGTTAAAGACACCATATGTAACAATTCCAACTCAAAACACCTCAGAGCTACCAGTTTCAAGGTTGGTCTAATAATACAATACCTTTAAACAAGGATATTTAAATGATATTGAGACATTAAATTGTGTAAATTGCAAAAAAAAATGGAAAAAATTATGTGTTCTAAAACTTTTTGACAAGTAGCGAATGTGTAAAACTACAACGTGTCGTATTTGCACTTCACTTTTCGGTACAACATGTTAATTCAAAGGTTGGTCTAATACAACAATAACTTTCAACAAGGATACTTAAAGAATATTGAGACATTTAGGATAGTATGAGGAACTTTTAAGTGTGGGAAAAAAAACTGTCAAAAACATGATGAAATTACCTGTAACAGCAAACGAGACCATTAGTGAAGAGAATGCTATTTTTATAACGTTATTATTAATGCCTGTTCTCAGATATGATCGCCCCTCATCCCCATTAAACTGAATAAAAAGTGGAACATCAACATTTGAGGTGTTCTAACACTTTCTGACAAGTAGCGTATCTGTAAAAACTACAAGGTGTAGTATTAACACTTGTCTCTCTGATACAGCGTGTTAATTAGCTTCCAACCTGATAGCAGTATGATATCCTTTTCTCAGCTAAATCGTAAAAAAAAAAAAACATAATGCCAAACTATTCCTCTCACAATCCAAATTGAGAAGACGTAAACTGAAATAAGCATGATTAAAAATCATTTAAAAAGTATCCAACTAGACAGTGATGGTTGTTTCCATTCATCGTTCAACTTTAAACCTGCAGTGTGTATAATTTTGGGTTTTATTTCCTAGCAGATTTTGTAGAAAGTAATTATAATATCCATAAGTACATTTAATTTAGTGCATAATAGCTGAATTTTTTTTTTTTTATTATTATTTTTTCCCTTAGAAAGGGTCTCATATATGTCCATATTTCTGCATATTTTGGACCAAGGCCTAGTGCCGCCATCTTGAAAGTGTCATAGTTGGAATGTCATCAGGTGCATTGTTTAAAATTTTGAATTGTTCTTGTCCTTGAAGGCCACTGTAGCTTCTGTTATTATTCAGAAGGGTTGGGGTTACCCAGGGAGCGTTGCATTCTAGAACTTTGTAGAACTTTCTTGATGATGTCATATTAACACTGCACCTTTAAGGCTAGAATTTAAAAAATATGTCTGATTTTCTGTTTTTATGTAACTGACTTCACAAGTTGTTTTAAGTTGCTGTATGAAGGAGGAAGAGACAATTAATCAGACAATTTCTGATTGGTCAAAGTTTACATAAGCGATACACTTTGAACAATCAGAGCGAGGCTTTCGATTCTCCGTTCTTATTGGCTGTTGGGATTCGAATCTCTATCCCAACTGCTATTTTCTCCCCAAATCATATACCCCAGCTTTAATTGCAAACACTTAACTGTATTTCCAGTGCCGTATTAAGAGGCATAACCCCGCACAGTTTACTTGAAGGCTATGTATTTACACACACGGTTAAGCCCTAATAATGATAGCCTCTTATACTGTATATTCCAACTCTGATGACGCTCAACTCTATTCCAATGATGTCCCAAACCCTTAATTTGTGTCTTGCAACTCTGACGGGGATCCTATTTTAATGGCAGCCCTATACTGTATACAGAGGCATGTAGGACATGTGTTGACAAGTTAATACCTCCTTTAAATATATGTGTAGTATGCACTGAGTATTTTACTTTAAGCCTAACAATTTTTAATTTTTAATCAATTTATTTTCGAAGATATAAAAAAAAAAAAATTGATAAAAGATCATACAGAAAACAACCAAAATTAATGAAGATAGAACACTTACTGCAGTCCTATCATGTCAAAAAAAATTATAATTTGGATTACATATCCGAAAAAAGGAGTGGGCAGAAGTATACAATTATAAACCCTTCGCACAGGGAAAATTGTCTTGGTTTGTTTTGATCATCTTGTGATCTGTTTAAGTTTAACCAAGGTTTGTCTGCCTCCTCATTATCCACACCACTTCTTCAAGGTTATTCCAAAGCATTTACTTTTACAGTCCCATGCCTGGCGCTCGTCTTTGATAGATATTTTTCCTTGTTTTTTGTGTTTTTCTGTTGGTGTCAAAAAGAGGGCAGGCCTAGTTGTTTTGTAGGTATTTAATGTTGATAGTTAGCCTGCTATCAGTGTATGAATGTGTGTGTGAATGATAACGTATACATGGGAACAGGTCTCCCTTGAAAATAAAGTCTTCCGGTCTCAATGGGATTTACCTGTATAAATAAAAGGTTTAAAATCCACAATCACTGATTAAAAAAAAAAGTGATTCTGACAACAAGCATTCTCCTGAATCACTGACTCCACCTTATTTCATTCTTTTTAAGATAATTTTTTGGCATTTTCAAGCTTTATTGGATAGTACAGAGTTGAAATGGGGAGAAAGAGAGACAGAGAGAGAGGGGGATGACCTACAGTAAAGGTCGATGGGTTGGATTTGAACCTGCGACCACTGTAACTAAGGAAGGAGCCAATATGGTACACGCTCTATCCACTACACCACCGGAACACCCCGACTGACTCCACCTTTAACTACTGATTGATTAACACTGTCAAATGGTCAAACAATGGGGGGAAGTTTGGGGAGCTACGGACAGGGGGATACGTCCATATATAGCACTTACATTTCAATGTAAATGAAGGAAAGTAAATTGGCACGCTGCGGATTCACCACGGTTCATTACATTAAATCCATCGCGGCCGCTGTTTCTTCCACGTGAACAGTCTCCCAACAGGCAAGGAGTAAATTAGTGTGGGATCTCGTGCTGCTGCTGTAAATGAATGTGTCCATCAGTGTGTGTGTGTGTGTGTGTGTGTGTGTGTGTGTGTGTGTGTGTGTGGCAGTGTGTGTGTGTGTGTGTGTGTGTGTCAAGGTGTTGGAATGGGGTTGGAGCCCTGACACACACTGCCTTAGATTATCAGGCACAGAGACGTTGATTGTTTTAACATTCCAGTTGGAGTTAACTTTTTTGATGGCCGGCGGTGCTTAGAATTCACAGAAAAAATACAGCTCCGTAAAAAAAATAAGAGACCAGTCTGGATTTTTCTTCAATCTTCATCTCTACAGTATATAACTTATTGAAAATGCTCTAAATGACAAAACATATATTTGAAATTAGTAGAAATGTTGTCATTAGTTTATATTATAAAACCAAAATGTTCATTCTACACAAACATATGCCTATACATAGTAAAACAAGAGACACTGAACATTTGGAGTGGTCTCTTAATTTTTTCCGGGGGCTGTATGTTTGAAGGTTGGTTGTTCGGGTTATTTTGTAGGATTTTAAAAGAGTGTGCTGCATATGTTAATCAAGTTTATTTCATTCCATTTTGTCACTGATCTCCTATCAAGAACTTTTAAAGGTGCAGTGTGTAATATGACATCATCAAGTAAGTTCTAGAAAGTTCTAGAATGCAACGCTCCCTGGGTAACCCCAACCCTTTCGAATAATAACAGAAGCTACAGTGGCCTTCAAGGACAAGAACAATGCACCTGATGACATTCCAACTATGACACTTTCAAGATGGCGGCACTAGGCCTTGGTCCAAAATATACAGAAATATGGACATATAGGGGAAGGTGGGGTGATTTGTGCATTTTGGAAGTTGCAAAACCCCTTGTTTCTAGAAAACCGTGGAAGAAATTGGAAATGTGACCACATATTTAAGAAGAGCCATCCATTTGACTCATCCTGTAAAGAAGGGAGACACAAGGAATAAGATATAAGCACATTTAAGCTCAAAAAACTGTGTTTTGCCTTTCAAAGTAAAATTTCCATGATCAAGGTTTTTTGATTATTGTGTCTGAACAATTATAGACACGTTTGAAAACATTTGACACATGTTTTAGTGCTTTGGTATGCTACACTTTGAGTCTATATAGTTAGCACAATGTCAACCCTAAATTGCTGCATCATGCCTATTATCCAAAATTCTGGGGATGGGGTGATTTGTGCGCAAGGGCCTGGGTGAGTTATAAGTAAGTAAGTAAGTAAAATGTAGTTATAAAAGCACATTTATGACAGTTTGCACTGTCCAAAGTGCTGTACATAGTGCATTCAGTAGGTAAACAATGAAGGTAAAATAACAATAACCAAAATAAAAGACGTAAAGCCCATACATCCACATAAACACAGATAGTAGTGCAGAGGTAAGTAAGTAGTGCAGAGGTTAATGGGGAGGAAACACCAGGGTGTACATATGGGTTTTGAGCCTTGATTTAAAGGCAGAAATGTAGGGGGAATCACATTTGTCAGGTGGCAGTTGGTTCCACAAGCACGGAGCAACTAGTGCAAAGTACATTTCTGAGAGTTGTGCCAGTGGCATGGCTGTATACGCTGGTCACCAAAAGAAAGTGATTGTCTACAGTAGCTCAGAAGAGAGTGACATCTCAATTCCACTTAACGACACCACTGATGAGAGTTCAGATGGCCAGAAAGATGATGATGGTGACTTTGTCATTGTGACACAATGACGCACAAATCACCCCACTACGTGGGGTGATTTGTGCTACAAGACAACTTTTTTTCCGAAAGCTATATTTCTTAAACAGTTTATTCCAGATCCAAAGTTTTTATTGCCAGGGATGCACAACATCCTGAAATATATGTACATATTTGAGTTGGAGACATAACTGTCAAGGCCTCACTTTAAAATCACTTGAGTAAAAAGTTGCACAAATCACCCCACCTTCCCCTATGAGACAAATGATAATTCAAAAAAAATGTCAGCTATTATGCACTAAATTAAATGTACTTGTGGATATTATAATTACTTTCTACAAAATCTGCTAGGAAATAAAACCCAAAATTCTACACACTGCAGGTTTAAATATTTCTGAAACAGTCTAGTTCTTCCTCTGATGATCATAAATGACGTGTAACAGCAAACAAGACCATCAGTATAAAGAATGCTATTTTTATATAGATATTATTAATAACTAAGTTTGGGTGTGATATCCTGGGAATTTATACACAACGATTAACTCTGAGCCTGTGTTTATGAATGGTACTAAATCAACGTTTACTTTGCTTCACCGTGGTCATATTACCATTATTAATCTGACATAGTCGCATATAAAAACATTACCTCAAAGCCATGCATCCTGCTGTCTCTCTTTCACTCTCTTCCCTAAACAAATGCGCTGCCTGCACACGCTAGCAAAGATCTTTAGGACAGCAGGCTCTCGTGTCTTAGAAACACTTCCGCTTTAGTCCAAAGGGGGCGCTAGAACCAACACAAACTGAAAGCTCCTCTTAGCTACTTTAAAATCATGACTCCACTTTGAAAAGCATAATCCTCAGATGTCTCTTGGTTCACACAAGGGAAAGATTTGAATATGATGTAAAAAAAAATGCAACGTGTCAAAATGATTGTTGTTGTGTTCGTTTGGGTGATGGATCGGTTGGCACGTCGGATTACCACATGACAGGCAGCGAATGAAAGGCCCACGAAATGCAGCGCCAGTGTTCCGTAAAACACACACACACACACACGCAGACACACACACACACACATACACACACACACACACACATACACACACACACACACACACACGTCTTGCAAGCTTTATTACAATTTGCAAATATTCCTATCATTTAGAATGACAGACGTTATTGCTGTTTCAAGTTTTTTTTTTCTTCCCTTTTTGACATGTGGAAGCTGTTACCGACCGTAGCCCCTGGGGGGTTGCGTTCAGGATTTATCCACATCACAGCAGCTTGCTGTCATGTGCGGGGAAAAAAAAAACTTAATAAACGGAGTATAATGAGCGTCAATTAGGAGACAGGAGAAAGCTCCACGATTTGAACTATTTTGGCTTTTCTTTTTTTCTCAGATGAGATTTTTCGGATAGAGACAGAGTGAGCGCTTCTAATGGGAGAATGAATACATGTGAAGTCAAATCAAACGCTTTTTGAACTTACAAGTTACAGTGGTATTCGTGTTGAAAAGTAGGTTCATGACAGGTTTAAGACAAGTGTAGCTAAGATCTTAATGTAGCAAGCAGAGCATAGGCGGTGTATACTCCCACTGCTGTGAGGCGGAGATGATTAGCTTCTCTTAGGGGGTATGAGAGAGAGTGTGTGAGTGTGTGTGTGTGTGTGTGTGTTTGTGTGTGTGTGTGTGTGTGTGTGTGTGTGTGTGTGTGTGTGTGTATGTGTGTGTGTCTTATGTCAGCTATCTCACCGAGAAACACAAATTAAAAGATCTATCGTGATGGGCAAGGTCTCTGTTTTCATTTAGAAGTCCGGGCCGCACGCTGACTAGCTTGAATAATGAATTTAAAAAAAAGCATGTAGAGTAGAGATGACTCTATTGCTTTTAGAAAAAAGGCTGGAAGTAGAGAGAGAGAGAGAGAGAGAGAGAGAGAGAGAGAGAGAGAGAGAGCTTCATGTGTGACATAATTAAATTCGGCCCAAGTTAATTCAAACTGTTTAATGATGCAGGGAGAACAATTTCTTTAGGCCGTGCTGTGGCAGTGTTGTTGTTGGGTTGGTGGGCTGGTCCGCAGGGGCTGTGTGTGTGTGTGTGTGTGTGTGTGTGTGTGTGTGTGTGTGTGTGTGTGTGTGTGTGTGTGTGTGTGTGTGTGTGTGTGTGTGTGTGTGTGTGTGTGTGTGTGTGTGTGTGTGTGTGTGTGTGTGTGTGTGTGTGTGTGTGTGTGTGTGTGTGTGTGTGAGTGAGTGAGTGGAAGTTCAGAGAGAGATGGAGAGGAGGGAGAGATGGAGAGAGACGTCAAGGTCGTAGCATCCTTGGAAACACAGGTGTAGATTTTGGGGGGTTGGGGCTCTGTACGTAAATGGGCATGTTACTAGCTACGGTGGGCCACTTTTTCTTTCTTTACATACTGAGACTATAGGCTGTGTATCAACACTAGATTTTTTTTTTTTCAGTATGGTCAAGTAGCAGATTGTGAGGAGGTATTCACTGAATTTGACAAGCATTCTCCAGAATCACTCAGTGCGTTTCCATGGCACAACTAGATTGGATTATCACATATATCGAACAAGACACTCGAACGGACCGTGTCACTTGTCTGAGTATACATGGCCTTTCAGAAATCGGATAAATGTCTGATGCATGGCTGTCTCCACTATGCTAGGTGGCGCTGTAGCCCTTTCAACCATGCTTTCAACAAGTGGTTTTAGAGCCACGTCCGGTTCTCTTCCGTCAATAACCCATGGTGTAGCCTATCACGCGCAGGCACACAAGCACAGAACGAGAAGTCCGATATGCGATATCCGATCCCTGTATACATGCAGAGAGAAAACCGACAATGAACAAATGATCTAGGTGTTCTTATCCGACTTCTCTTGTCTGTTATTGTGCCGATTTGTGTCCGAAGTAGATCGGATAAAGGTGTTTACATGCAGTTTAAAAGTCCTGTTGAGGTCTGATTCGTTTAGTTATCCGATTATGAGTCTGCATGTAAACGCACTGACTGACTCTACCTTTAATGTGTCCCCGACAATGTTAAATCAAAACCTACACCTAAGTTAACACAGCTTCTTATTGGTGTGATTGCATTTACTCAGTGATGCCAAATTTAAATTTTTTTTCTTTTCTTTTCTTTGATAACTTCAGTTGTTGTGTCTATTACTAAGAAATAATAACAGTAGAACCGCCTGTATAACCTTCATGTGAGGCCGATTCCTGCCTCCGTTTGCTTTCAATACTGTCTCCATCCTGCAGTGTTTCATTTATTCTTGCAAAAGCTAATAACCTCTCCCACTGCGAACAACCCAACATCAAACACATTGTAGTGTTGTGACCTGCCTGGTTAAATAAAGCTAAACAAATAAGCTAAAATAAACCCCCATTGTGTGTTTCTGTGTCTTTTTCATCCAGGAGTCGGTGGCCAGACGAGCGGGTAAAAAGAGAAGAAGCTGAGTGTGGCTGGCTGGCTGGCTTTAATCCCACTCCACCCATCCATCAAGCTGCGGAGAGACTATTTCAGACTCTCTATCTATCCATCCCTCCTTTCCCTGCTGAACGCCAGAGCAAGAAGATGAGTCCATCATCTCCGGCTCCTGACGAATAAAAAATAAAGACTTTTTTCCCCCCCCCCTCGAGTTCCCCGCCTTCAAAAAAACACATAAACACATCATGCGCCATTATTTCCTATTGCCCTCTATTCCCTTTGCTCGCTCTTGTCAACGGACAGGGGCAGGGGCAGTGAGCGAATGCTGTGAGCGATTCAATATTCAAGATTGTGTATTTGTCATATTGCATTACATTACATTACATATCATTTAGAAGACACTTTTAGACTGACTTACACCTAGGCAGTTAGCATTTAGGGTCTTGCCTAAGGACCTCCATTGGACTTCCCCCAATCTGACCTGGAATCACACCCTGGTTTGACCGTCCCGAATTCAGTGGTGTTACCTACTGAGCTATCCACCTGTCCAGCTATCATATAGCATAATTGCATATACAATGTGTTATCATATGTACACAAATGACAGCCTCTCTCTTGTCAACGGAAATGGTCCGCAGCAGTGATCAAATGCAGTTGATTCATGATCTACAGCTCTGGAAAATATTTAGATACCACTCACTGTCTCTCGTTTTACTCTTTAGAGCCATATGTTTGAGTAGAATGAAAATGTTGGTTTTTAAAATATAAACCACTGACATTTCTAGCAAATTCTAATAAATTTTTTGTCATTTAGAGCATTTTCAATAAGTTATGTAGAGATGAAGATTGAAGAAACATCCATATTGTTCTCTTAATTTTTTCCGAAGCTGTATGCACAACAATTACAGCAGCAAGTCGTTTGCATTGAAATTCTTGCATCCACAGGCTACTCAATTTTTTTTATCATTTATAATTTTTTTAATTTTCTATTGCCCTCTCTCATGTGTCAATGTAACTGGCCAAGGCAGTCAAGCGAATGCAATGTGTGAGTGACTTGTGTTGTGTGTATATATGCAAAAGAGGACGCTCCCTTTGAAAACTACAGGATGTGACAAGAATATACTTTTTTCCTCCGTCCCTTGGCTGACATCACTCGGTGTGTCTCTCGATGGGGGCGTGTGCCAGAGATCGTCCCGTCTAATAGGAAGTGAGACACTCAAAGAGATGACCCTCGCCGTGCCTGCAAGTAGCCTGTCAATGTCTCTCTGCCAGTGAGATAGAGAGAGAGAGAGAGAGAGAGAGAGAGAGAGATGGAAAGAGAGAGAGAGAGACAGCCCGACTCCTTCCATTACTCCTACACTTGCTAATTAGCGTCTGTCGTTAGGAGTAACTTGTACCTGTCAGTGTGCGCGCCCGCCCGCTCTCCTATATATTCAGCAACTTGAAGGAATTGAAATTGAACTCCAGCTAAGCTTCGACACACTGCAAATGGTGCATGGGATAAACCCCCTCCCCCCCCTCCCCCTGATTTTTTTTTCTCCTCACTGACCTGACAAGCCTTATATATATGTAAGAAATTGTTTTTAATGAACACGGACTATCTCGGCTTGTTTTCTACAGCTGGTGTGGAATGTGGAATCTCTTCAAGGCAAGAGGGGGGGGGGCAGTACAGGTTGTTTTTTATGCCTCATTTCCACTAAGCAGCACGGTTCGGTTTGGTATTGTAACGTTAGACCTGGATTGCATTTCCACTGTCGATAGCACCCTTACTAGGTAGGCAGGGTTTATGCCAGATGATCAGGGTACATACAGTCTATGGGTCAGAGCTGTTGAACGGCGCTGGCCACGGCTGCTATGGTGACATAATGGATAATGGATAGGATTTATATAGCGCTTTATTCCCTAAGGACTCAAAGGACATCATAGCAGCTACGTTACTATGGTTATATCGTAGGAGCGACGTAACTATGATGACATCATAGCAGCGGGACACAGTTTAGCCCACTGATTAATTCAATGAAAAGGAAACACACCACACAATAAACAGAGAGAGCTGCACGCCGACATATTTCTCTAAACACTAGATTCTTCACTCTTGCTGAGGTGACTACACACAGGGGTTTATCTCTCACACAGTAATCATTCTATCCACCAATCAACGGACTGCAGTGTGTAGCTCCACCCCTTTTGGGACCCTTTTGGACGGCTTGGTATCGCCAACGGAAGGGTGACAAAAATAGACAGTGGAAATGCAAATAAATGAATGCCAAACTGCACCGAAATGAGGCTTTATTGCTTTTTACATTTTTTTTACTGAGGTACTTGTGTAAGTCCCCTTGTGCCATACTATGTCCATGTATATGAATGCCAAAGACTTTTATTGTTTCCCAGGTAAACCCAACCAGTGCCTATTTTACATTAAAAAGAGACATGATTGTGAAACTTTCCCTGGTCATTTTGGTAATTATCGGGTCCCGTTCGCGAGGGGGTCACTTTGCGCCCGTCCAACCGTAACAAGGTCGAGTTTAAAGGTTCAGTTAGCGGAATGGTCCGTTTAGCTAACTTCCTGTCAGTTACTGGAGTTAGCAGTCCCCTCGCTCGTCCCTACGTCACCACATTAATGCACTGCGGTCTTCGAGCAGCAAGTTATCTAGCATCATCTCAGATCCATAAGTGTGATAAAAACATGATAAAAACCATCAAAACAGACATTGGAAAGGATTTATACCTGCTCCGCCATTGTAGGCGCATACACATTCACCCATCTGTTGCTCTGGCGTGCACCGGCAGTGAGACGGGTGCCGGTTTGTAGCGTTCTCTCTTCTGATTGGTTATCAGTAGTGGGATCCCCGAAAAGTTTATTTGCCGATTACATGCAGAGCGGGTGACATAGAGATCGGCTTTATGAAACGCGCACACTATATAAGTGATCACTGTATGAATAAAGAGCGATTTAACACTTATATTGACATAAATAGATCGCTTACTTCACCTTTAATACAGACACTTCTCCCCCTCACGGGATTAGCCACGGTCGATTTTGTAAATTCATCCTTCGTCCGCCATTTTTTTCCATTAGTTGATTTATCTGCCGACTTTAGACTTGCTCTACATAATGAGGCAAACATGAATTATAGTCACAGCAATACAAATATTTCATTTACATGCAGATCGGACAGGCTGACATGTTGAATTGTTCCCGGTTAGACGCCCGGGTTCTATTTTAAGGCTTAATCCTCCTCCTGTGTTTGCGGATGCTCAGTCATCCCAAACATTTGACTTGTTTTTGAATAATGGATTTTTTTTTTTTCTTCTGTGATTGTTTGTTGCTGTCAAATTCGAAAATAGCTACCTTGCATCAAGTCTGACTTGCAGGAATATGTCCGCGACACACACACACACACACACACACACACACACGCACACACACACATATTTACCACTATACTTGTGAGGACATGTAATGACATAATGCTTTCCCTAGCCCCTTACTCTAACCCTAACCATCAAAACTAAATGCCTAACCCCAACCCTTACACTTTCCCTAACATACACCTTATTCATACCTGAAACTTAAAACCTAGTGTTAACCCCTCAAACAGCCCGTTAAAGGCCTGTCCCAAAGTGAGAACCTGTCAAAATGTCCTCACTCCTAAGGTCTAAAACTCAAATTGGTCCTCACAAAGATATCTGTACAAGTACACACACACACACACACACACACACACACACACACACACAAAGGAACAAACACACACACACACACACACACACACACAAAGGAACAAACACACAGATGCTCTGTCGTCCTCCTAAGCTGGCTGAGACTGTTGATGGAACCCCAGGCTGTGCCCAAATGTGCCGATCTCTCTGTACAGTAGCCCTTGACCTTGCTGTGTGTCCCGTTGCCCCGGACGCCCGCCTGAAATTAAATTACAGATTAGTGGCTCTAGGCCCAACGAGAGCTTTTATTTGGTTGGCCCCTTCTCTCTCTCTCTCTCTCTCTCTCTCTCTCTCTCTCTCTCTCTCTCTCTCTCTCTCTCACTCTCTCATTCTCTCATTCAGGGACCAGGGGACAACATGTCTTGGGATTTGAGTTAAAGAAAATGCCACTTTTCCAGAAGACATTTACTTTCTTTTCAGATTGTGAGTGCTTCAGCCGATGGTCCAACTAAAAACTCAAATGACCACAAAGGCTTTCTAAGTCTCACATTGTAAGGGGGCTATCAGAGTCAGACGGACGGAGAGTGGGAATGGGGGTTTGGGGAATAATGGGTGGATGGAAGGAAGCCGAATTTAAAATCTCAATTCAACTCGCAATTTATTTAGTCCCTGCTGAATGTTCATCTAGGAAATGAGAAAATAATTCTTGTGAGACGAAATATAGACATGCCAAGGCTTCTGTTAAGCTTTTTGCAAATCCTTAATTCCAAATTACGCTCACTCCGAACAACATTGAAACACCAGTGAATAGACACAGACAACTTGAGATCTAGTAAATATAACACTAAGGCTGTGTTCGGAAAGCCATACTTACGTCCTACTCATACTAATTTTGACGTCAATTTCAGTATGTGACGTATGTGTATGCCAGTTTGTGTCGGCGAGAAATGCCCGGATGAGTACTAACTACATGGAAAGATTTTGGGTATGGACCGAATGGATACTTTTCCTACTCAACTGCCCCACAATGCATTGCAGCTTTTCGCTAGACAGCGTGTAAACGGCCGGGATCTTATTAGAATAAATTCTTTATTACTTGAGTATACTTCAGTGTGAATGTTTCAACGCACCTCGCATACACAATCGATCTTTAAGTAGACAGTATGTAGTATATAGATTTTGAATATGTAGGAGTGAGGACGTTAGTATGGCTTTCCGAACACAGCCTAAGCTTGTACATTTTCCAAGCATCCTATTTTCAGTTGTTCTTTGTAGGGGTTGTCAGACGGATGGCCAGTGGAAATGGGTTTGGAGAGTTGGGAATAATGCGTGAAAGGAAGCCGAATTTAACACCTAAATTCATAAAAAACTGAATAAATTTGGAAGAAACAGCTCAACAAGCATAGCTGTTCATTTAGTCCCTGCTGAATGTTCATCTCGGAAATGAGAAAAATAATGAAATAAAAAAAAAAAATCTTGGGAGACAAAATATAGACATGCCAAGCCTTCCTTCTGTTAAGCCTTTTTGCAAATCCTTAATTCCAAATTACATTCACTTGGAACAACATTGAAACGCCAGTGAGTAGAGACAGAACGTCGAAAAATCTGGTAAATACTGTAGAACACTAAGCTCGTAAATTCAGTCTAAATTTGTCCAAACATCCCAACCATCAGTTCTTGTGCACACTACAGCGAGTTAGTTATTTGCTGTAGCCACTCTCCACACACACACACACACACACACACACACACACACACACACACACATCCACACACACACACGCACACACACACACACACACACACACACACACAGACCAAGGCAAAAATCCCTTGGTACGGCGTATGTGTAAAATTACTTAGCAATACATCTGACTCTTGCAGGCTCACGGCCAACCTTCAGACTTGCTGGTTGATCAGACAAATTGACTGTTGCATCTCGATCAATGTACTAAGCCAAATCAATGGTTTGAATTGAATGGGCCTTTTATAGTATCTGCATAGGAGCGGGGTGCGCTGCCATGTTTCTACAGTAGCACAGAACGGTCACACTTCACACCATTACATGTCTTTATATAGTGTGTGGGGACATGCACCTGTTGGAAGACGGATAGTAAGCATAGATAGATAGATAGACAGACAGACAGACAGACAGACAGACAGACAGACAGACAGACAGACAGACAGATTTTAGAACTTCCTCTACTCTTTGCATGTGTCTTTAATTTGAACCTGATTTGACAGATGTGCTACTTACTTTTCAGTATGCCGTAAATGCTCAGTGTGCTCTTAAGTAAACACATTGTTAAACATGCACACACATCCTTTCACAAACCTCCTGAATTATTTCTAAAGGCACTGTAACCTCGGGCAAATAGAGAGGAGGGAGGCAGCTGGTGGAGGATGCATTACATTTTTTTGCTCATATTGCCCATATTCTGTATTTGGGGATGGGACACCTGAGACCAGGGTGCATACTCAGTTTTACCAAAATGCATTTTCCAAACTTTTCCATGAATTCCTCCATGCCAATTTACCCAATTTCAATAACCGTATTAATCAATCATATGGCTTCGCAATGAGGCTCTTACTGTTTGTCTTTAGCTATGTTTTATATGTGTAGTACTCGTAAAATATTATACACAAACTTCAGAGGCATTCTTGTGGATAAGCAAACTGCTAACTTAGTTTTGCTAACTTTACTCACTCTTTTCAGTAAAACTGCCAACTATAGCTGCAACCCAATGTATCACAAAGTCTAGTAATTCAAGGAACAATTCTGCATAACGGTAGAGATGTTTGGGGATTTTCATGAACATGATGTTATATAAACTCTAGCGAGAATATGTTTCAAATTTAAAACCTTTTCCAAAACATTCAGTTAATTCCAAAGCATTAGCAGGTCTGGAAAACATTTTAAAAATGTATATATATATATATATATATGATACAAAATATATAAACTATAAAAATTAACTGATTATTTTTTTCATAACTGTATAACTCTTCCAATAATTCCATACACCCAATCTCTTCTGGTTTCCATTCAGTCTAATCAGGGTCTAATTTTCTCTGTATAGGGCCAGAAAGAGAAGGCAATTAACCAAGACGGCAGTAAAAAGAAAAAAACAGCTGTAGGACTATAGGATTGAAGACCGCTATATAACTGCTTTATTCATGGTAATTATTTGGGATACTCTATCACAAGTTATCAAGGTATAGCATGGGAAATGGCTTTGGCTACGGCTCTGGTAATCAGTTACTGTGGTGTATACAGCTCCAGAAAAAAAATAAGAGACCACTCCAAATGTTCACTGTCTCTTGTTTTACTCTTTAGAGGCAAATGTTTGAGTAAAATTAACATTTTGATTTTATAATATAAACTACTGACAACATTTCTACCAAATTCACAATAAAAATATTGTCATTTGGAGCATTTTCAATAAATAATGTAGGGATGAAGATTTAAAAAAAAAATCCAGACTGGTCTCTTATTTTTGTGGGCTGTATGTGTAAACACTTACTAAGGATTCTGTTTCACATTGATCGCCCTTGCATCATTTTTACGATGTGTTCTGTAGGCTTTTGTTCACCGCTTAAAGGAGAAAACACTTACAGGCTTGTTTTTAACGCCGTTGTTTTATTTCTCCTGAGGAGGTTCGATAACGTGTCGTTTAGTATGCAGAGGCTGCAGCCACACATAAAACAAGGGGCCAATCAAACGGTGATAGCGCTCAGACCAATGTGGGGGTCTGTGTGAAAGCAGAGGGTAGGGGGGTGATATGATTTGGGCTGTGGCTGCTAATAATGATGCTGTTTTATCGTGCTAAGAAATAGGTTTAGGTCCATGGGTCTTCATTGCAATTATAAGAATGACGTCATATCTTCAAAATCAACAATGCTATTTAAATAAAAGAGTTAGCTGACTTTTCTTAGCATAGAGACTGGAAACAGCTAAAAAAAAATAAGAGACCACTCCTTATATTCAGTGTCTCTTGTTTTACTCTCTAGAGGCATATGTTTGAGTAATATTAACATTTTGATTTTATAATATAAACTACTGACAACATTTCTACCACATTCACAATAAAAAATATTGTAATTTAGAGCATTTTCAATAAGTAATGTAGAGACTGGTCTCTTATTTTTTTCCTGGGCTGTATATATCATTTTTTCTATGCTAACTGTTTCCCCCTGTTTCTAGGCCTTTGTGCTAACTAGGCTAACCTCTTGCTGGCTGTAGCTTCATCCTAAACTTCTTAAACAGATAGATATGGGACTGGTATCTTTCTAATCCAACTCTTAGCAGTAAAATGAAGGGGCCGTTTGTTTACCACAATGTCCAGACTACTCCTATAACTCTTTACAAGGTGACAAATACACTTTTGCAACAGGGCTATGGGCAATAACACTAATACCTTTAATACCTTAGCACTTAAGCACTTTAGCACTTAACACCAAATTTCTTTGGACCCCAAATTCTGGTTTGTCGTCGTGAGTGAGCAACATTGTTTATTGCTTGTCCGTTTGTTTATAGTACTCTTTTACTGTTATTATTTTTCTTATTGATTTATTGTGCTGTGATAAATTTAAACTCACGCCACCTGCCAAAGGGACTTAATATAGAAAATTACCACCGGCTATATCTCAAATACTTAGCCTTCACAAATGTTCATCAATATGCACTGTCTCCCTATTTTAAATGAAGACATCTCATATCTAATATTAAGAGAATTCTGCGGAAAATACACCACTTCAATCATTGTATACTGTATCTGCAGTGTGTGACAGATATGGGGTGAAAACAGAGCAGCAGCCACTTGATATTCCTTTAAGTATCCAGAAGTATTCAGACTCAAATAGAGAATAACACATATTAATTGTAGTGGTGTTCTAGTGGTTCTTATGTGAAAAAGGCCTAATGTGAGGTGCCACTTTGTATCAACGGGTCAAACACAAGTAGAATGCAATTTATTATTGTCAAGCATTGGGTTTTGTGAGTAAAAGTAGCAACAGTGTGAATGCCAGAACAAATCCTATGGTGTTGATGTTGATGTTGTCAAAATCGCTTTTTGTCAAAATGTGTGTGTGTGTGTGTGTGTGTGTGTGTGTGTGTGTGTGTGTGTGTGTGTGTGTGTGTGTGTGTGTGTGTGTGTGTGTGTGTGTGTGTGTGCGTGCGTGTGTGCGTGCGTGCGTGTGTGTGTGTGTGTGTGTGTGTGTGTGTGCATGTGTGTGTGTGTGTGTGTGTTGAAAAAAGAAGAAGATGTTAATACACAGCGGCGGCCCTGTAAATAGGCATGTAAAAAGGGGGTCTGCTGTAGCTATAGAAACATTCCCATTTACAGAGCCTTTGTGGCTTTGTATTAACAATGGATTTTAATTGCAGGTTCAGACACAACATGTACAGGGTAGACAAACATGAGGAGATATTCACTGATTTTGACAAAAAGTGAATTTGTCGGTATAAGCGTTCTCCAGAATTTCTGACTACAGCTCAGTTATCATTTGAGTTTCAATGATGAATAACGTTGAATTATATGTCATTATTAAGCCGGTATGTGTAGTATAACTTCTAAGGATAGTTGAGAAGGGCGATAGTTTTGGTGGGTGACTGTAGCTCTGGTGGTAGAGCAGGTTAGCCGATGATCGAAGGGTTGGCGGTTTGATCCCCGCCCTGCCATCTGTGTCATGGTTGTTGTGTCCTTGGGCAAGACACTTCACATAACCGCCCTGCCACCAGTGTCATGGTTGTTGTGTCCTTGGACAAAACCCTTCACCCACCTTGCCTCGTGTGAATGTTGATAGTTAGCTTGCTATCAGTGTATGAATGTGTGTATGAATGGTAACGTGTAAAAGGGAAACAGGTCTCCCTTGAAAAAAACAGTCTCCAGTCTCAATGGGATTTACCTTTGGAGGTAAAAATAAATAAAAAGTTTTGTCAGATCTTTGTAAAAACCTCTGCATGTCCTTGTTTACACTCCACATGTCTTTTTTTTTCCAAAAGCTGTACATCTGAACTACTACCAGTGTTATCTTCAAGGACAAAAGGAGTCTGTTTGGAGGTTAGATCACAATTCCTTGAGTGAGTCGTGCTGTGAGAGGAAGAGAGGAGACAAAACAACTTGAAAGCACCTGGATCCATAACACACACACACGGAATAGCAAGCGGTCTCACCCTGCCATGTTGACGTAAAGGATTTCACAGAGTCAGAAGGAAATTGAGGTTTTTTTCTTTGATGGCAGCTGGCAGGCAAGTCAAGCTACAAGGAAGGAGAGAGAAAAAATACAATTGAGGTGCTAAGAATTAAAGCCTCAATACAGAAAATGTCAAGCAAACCAGCAGTGAATATATACACACAGGATTTATTGAAGGTGGTTATGGCTTCCAGGTTATGTTGTGATAACGGTGCCTGATATTTCTGTAGCTCGATGTGGCAGATATACAGAATATTGAGGGCTTTGTATACCACACTGTCAATGTCAGTGTGTAGATACCTTTCCTGGGTTGAGCATGAACTGTAAATAGTGACACAATACGGATTTTTTCGTTACACTTTTTTAGTTATCCCCGAAAGATCAATTGAGGGGTGACCCTAATTTACAATGATGTCGAGTCAAACAAATGCAAAGCAAAGACAACAATAGATACACAAAATATACAACGCAAATACATCAAATACACAACAACTGATCAGAAAAAAACTAAACAAAAACTATTGGCATTTAGACATTTAGATGAGACCCTCTAGAAGACCAAGAACACATGTGACCATTTTGATTTGATTTGATTTGATTAAATTTATTTCAGACATATCAAACATACAAAACAAAATGAAAAGCATGGAAATACAATAAACAAAAATTATGTTTTCACAAAAAAATAAAAAATAAAAGAAAACAAATGATCTGTATTGCTGAGATATGCCTGAAAAGGAGCAGGAAGAAGTATACACTTATTTAATCCTACCCCTTTTCCATAGTAAAAAAAATAAAAAATAAAAATTAGGTGATAGGATCCCCCAGGTGCTAAATGTGCAGGTAACATATCCAGGTAAGTGGAGGAAAAGATGGATGAATGGGGAACTGAAGCTTTTAGTTGTTCTGTGAAGTCAGTTATTGTGTGACTGAGAGCAAGTGCTTTACTATGAAGGGCAAACATTGAAAAAATGTAGAGATAAAAATAAAGGCAGTGACATTGCATGTGAATTGACAAAGACAGCGATAATTAATATAAATACATCTTTATATAATGATAATATTGTGTATACCAAAGTGTTGTGTCTGTTTTTTTTTTTTGTCAATAGGGTACCTCTCCGAAAGTAGATGTACCCATAGTAGTGACCCAACTGGGAGGAGACACCATGGGACTGACTGAATGCATCGGAGGGTGTGCTAAAGAGAAATACGTCCAGGTAACATATCCAGGTAAGTGTTGGAAAATAGATGAATAGCTAACTCAATCATTTAGTCGTAATGTAATGTCAGGTATTGTGTAAATTGTAAATCGATTGATAAATGATCACGTGAACTGATGATTTTAAAGTGGATCTGATTGAAACAGTTCAAATCATTTGGTTTCTATAATTATCAGCTACAACCCGAGACATGTGATGTATTGTTTAAACCTGCAGTGTGTAGAATTTTGGGTTTTATTTCCTAGCAGATTTAGTAGAAAGTAATTATAATATCCATAAGTACATTTAATGTAGTGCATAATAGCTGAAAAAAATGTTTTGAATTACTTATTTTTCCCTTAGAAAGGGTCTCATATATGTCCATATTTCTGCATATTTTGGACCAAGCCCTAGTGGCGCCATCTTGAAAGTGTCATAGTTGGAATGTCATCAGGTGCATTGTTTAAAATTTAGAATTGTTCTTGTCCTTGAAGGCCACTGTAGCTTCTGTTATTATTCGAAAGGGTTGGGGTTACCCAGGGAGTGTTGCATTCTAGAACTTTCTAGAACTTTCTTGATGATGTCATATTACACACTGCACCTTTAAGTGCTTATACATATTCTCTGGAAAAGGGTCCCGAATGGAAATCATATTACATTATATTCCCAAAGTGGAATAAAGAGTTTTAAAAGTAGGTGGAGGTCGAGTGCAAGTTTAAAGTGTAACTTGAGGCCCTCCAGGTACATTATTAAAAATTTGACACAAACCTTTCAAATATACCTATATAACACACAGTATCCGTCCAACCCACTTGGTTATAAAGTTCATCCATGTATCAGACTGAAATGGAGCTAGGGTTAAACTCAATATCACAAAATAATGGGAGGGTAACACCTGTACATTTCAGTGTGGGAACAAGTTATTACATTCCATCATATACATTTCTATCATTATAGCAATCATATTAGCAGTTGCATTGACCTGAATTTTGATATGCAGATGGGTATGAAACAGGATATTTTTCTACCCCCATCGGTAATTGCTGTTTCTCAAAGATATCAAACACACACACGCACACACACACACACACACGCACACACACACTCATTAGCAATACACATGAGATCACAAATTGGCACAAATTGCCTACACTCATTTGGACATATGCAAACCACACTTTACCTTTTCCCATGTATGTAAATAGTAATTGGTTTTGATCCAATGTTTGGATCGCGCTAAATGAAATACATCGGCTAAATGTCTCCCTCAGCTAACTCAACCTGCCAAAACAGTTCATCAAAACGAACGCAGCCGTTTGGCAAACGAACGAGTGGCGGCACTGTGCCATATATAAATGTGCTTTTTCAGTGCACTGCAATTTCACCTAGCGTTTACAGTATGTTCTCTGATTAGTGGGGTGCCATGGACACTCAGTCATTCCAAGTTGATGCAAAAGTTTAGTTTTTTCATTTCTAAATTGAAGTCTATAGAACAATTTAGATATGAGTGTCAAAAAAACAGTCAAATGTATTATTATTATTATTATTATTATTATTATTATTATTATTATTATTATTATTATTATTATTATTATTATTATTATTATTATTATTATTATTAATATTATTATTATTATATATTTTTTGCCCATCTTCCAAAATGGCCACAATTGAAATCATGCATTTTTGAAGGTCTTAAAATAATATTCACACCAAAAAACATGTAGTCTGGTTTCTTGACACTCTAACCAAAATTGTTCTGTAGCCCCATACCTTCAATTAAAAAAGTGAAAACTAAAAACTTTCGCATCAACTTGAAATTACAACATCAAATCACCCCTATACACCCACCCCCCCCTCCCACACGCACACACACACACACACACACACACACACACACACACACACACGCACACACACACCTAGGACAGTGTTATGTCAAAAAGTGTGAATATGTGAAATTGTGCCATAGCTATTTCTATACGTGTTAGCAGTAGAAACAGGAAGAAAAGGTCAGATGGTTGTGGGTTTATTATTGAGAATCAACATCAAAGAGACGCGGGATTCGATGGGGTACAAAAGCCAGTGGAGCATAGGCCCCTATATAGGAGTCATATCATATAATATGTAGGCAACTGCAGGCTGGAATTCAACCCCTTGATACAACGGTAAACATCAAAGAAATAGAACACCTTAATAATAAATGTACATGAAGACAGAGGTACAGCATAGAGCAAAGGGCATTGCGTGCCCTGTGCAAATCCACAGCACCATAACAATGA